>NC_068937.1:57789876-58089876 GCF_016801865.2 Culex pipiens pallens | reverse complement strand
GATTATCCGTAGTGAAATTTGTCCAAGGCCTTCGGATAATCGAGACTGAACTGTATCATGAAGAAACAGAGAATGCAAATGAAACTAAATTGGAAAGGAATAAATTTGAATCTTTTTAATATGTGTGACAATATTTTTTTTAATAATTTTAGTTGCTAAGGGGGCACCGACACTTGATTCTCCCTTGTCTCCTTTAAACAAGTTTATCATCAACACACTCCGTCTTCCAAATCCCTTTCCTTGTCCGAGTGCGGTGGAAATGGTAGCGGCCATCAATGGAAGGCTGTCATGGAGTTGAGGTTGGTTGGTTCTGTTCCCAATTATCAATTCCTGGGTAATTGGTTTTTCGGATTAGTAAAAAAAGAAACCAGGCAAAATTCCTAGAATATAAGATTTTGGTACTTTTTTTGTTTCAGTGTAACTTCAACGTTTAGAGCAGTGTTTCCCAAAGTGGGTACTTAGCCCCAAAACGGATGTATGGAAGGTGGGGCCTGAAAAATGGTTGGGAATCAGTGGTCTAAGGGAACAGCATCTAAAGTGCCTCTAATGTTGCCATATCGACTTTGAAGTTCAATTACTGCTCATAAAAAGCGTTTTCAACTAAAATCGAGGGATAATTCCAATTGGAAGTGACCATGAAAGTTTATATCAACAGTTTTACAAAAACAAAACTTGTTTAAATAGTGAAAATCATTTCCTCTACTTCGCTTCCAAAAATTGCTTTAAAAATGGTATTCAAATAATGAAACGAAATAAACATAATTTATTAATTTTTAAAGTTGATTGTTCAGAGAAATAAATATTTCTATCTAAATTTATTGCAAATATCAAAGGGAGCGTTCTTTTATTTCGTAACGCAGTTGGGGGGGGGGAGGGGGGATCGGAGGCCGTGTTACGCCCCATACATTTGTATGAAGATTTTGTTCTGAGGGGGGGGGGGTCAATAAATCCAAAATTTTGCGTTACGTAATAAAAGAATGCTCCCAAATTAAAACTGCAAACTTTTGTTCAAAATGTTATCTAGATAAAATTGCAAAGCACAAAAGCTCTGCTCGATATACACGCCATCTGGCTGCGAATAGCAAAATAAGTATCAAGCTTTTAGAGCTCAATACATTTTGATGGGCACGTTTAGTACGGGAAAAATGTTTGTGGTGAGAAGGCAGCCAAAAGCCATAATAAAATGAAAAGTTAAAAGAATTATTTTAAGACTGTGTCACCAATTATTCTTTCATGTCCCAAACTTCATTTTAACCTTCCTAGGATGTTAAGAAAAACTTACGTTAAAGGTGTTAAGGGGTCTATATGACCCCGGAATTGTAAATGCTGGCAAAAATCCATTTTGCAACCGATTTTCGTTCTTTTGGACGCAAATGAAAGGTATGGATGTCTAGAAAGGCACCTGTGCTATGCGGACCCGATTTGGCCACTTTGGTTCCTGGGAATCGATTCCAAAGGAACAAATTTTCCGGCAAACCGGCTCTCATAAGTTTTATTAGATTTAGCTATGGATTAATGCATAATAAACTATAAATAATCTCTAAAAATACGATTCATACGCTCCGGAACAGGTTGCATGCCATTTGGATCATATCTGGCCACTCTGGAACAGGTTCCGGATACCCTGGAAGTGGCCAGATTGCTATTTTGGTAGAAGCCTATCGTGCGACATATCAAACTTCATGGAATTACATGCCATGGACACTGGAACCAGCCAAAAGACAATTGGACCATATCTGGCCACTCTGGAACCGGTTCCGGATACCCTGGAAGTGGCCAGATTGCTATTTTGGTAAAAGCCTATCGTGCGACATATCAAACTTCATAGAATTACATGCCATGGACACTGGAACCAGCCAAAAGACAATTGGACCATATCTGGCCACTATGGAACCGGTTCCGGATGCCCTGGAAGTGGTCAGGTTGCTATTTTGGTAAAAGCCTATCGTGCGACATATCAAACTTCATGGAATTACATGCCATGGACACTGGAACCAGCCAAAAGACAATTGGACCATATCTGGCCACTCTGGAACCGGTTCCGGATGCCCTGGAAGTGGTCAGGTTGCTATTTTGGTAAAATCCTATCGTGCGACATATCAAACTTCATGGAATTACATGCCATGAACACTGGAACCAGCAAAAAGACAATTGGGCCATATCTGGCCACTCTGGAACCGGTTCCGAATACCCTGGAAGTGGCCAGATTGCTATTTTGGTAAAAGCCTATCGTGCGACATATCAAACTTCATGGAATTACAAGCCATGCACATTGGAATCCGTAAAATGGTGGCCAGATATGGTTCAGTTGGCTTTTTACTAGTTCCAGTGTGCATGGCATGTAATTCCATGAAGTTTGATATGTCGCACCATAGGCTTTTACCAAAATAGCAATCTGGACACTTCCAGGGTATCGGGAACCGGTTCCAGAGTGGCCAGATATGGTCCAGTTGGCTTTCTACTAGTTTCAGCGTGCATGGCATGTAATTCCATGCAGTTTGATATGCCGCACGATAAGCTTTTACCAAAATAGCCATTTGACCACTTCCAGGGTATCCGGAACCGGTTCCAGAGTGGCCAGATATGGTCCAATTGTCTTTTTGCTGGTTCCAGTGTCCATGGCATGTAATTCCATGAAGTTTGATATGTCGCACGATTGCCTTTTACCAAAATAGCCATTAGGCCACTTTCAAGGTATTCGGAAGCGGTTCCGGAGTGGCCAGATATGGTCCAATTGGCTTTTTGCTGGTTCCAGTGTCCATGACATGTAATTCCATGAAGTTTAATATGTCGCACGATAGGCTTTTACCAAAATAGCAACCTGACCACTTCCAGGGCATCCGGAACCGGTTCCATAGTGGCCAGATATGGTCCAGTTGGCTTTCTACTAGTTTCAGCGTGCATGGCATGTAATTCCATGAAGTTTGATATGCCGCACGATGAACTTTTACCAAAATAGCCATTTGACCACTTCCAGGGTATCCGGAACCGGTTCCAGAGTGGCCAGATATGGTCCAATTGTCTTTTGGCTGGTTCCAGTGTCCATGGCATGTAATTCCATGAAGTTTGATATGTCGCACGATAGGCTTTTACCAAAATAGCAATCTGGCCACTTCCAGGGTATCCGGAACCGGTTCCAGAGAGACCAGATATGGTCCAATTGTCTTTTGGCTGGTTCCAGTGTCCATGGCATGTAATTCCATGAAGTTTAATATGTCGCACGATAGGTTTCTACCAAAATAGCAATCTGGCCACTTCCAGGGTATCCGGAACCGGTTCCAGAGTGGCCAGATATGGTCCAATTGTTTTTTGGCTGGTTCCAGTGTTCATGGCATGTAATTCCATGAAGTTTGATATGTCGCACGATAGGCTTCTACCAAAATAGCAATCTGGCCACTTCCAGGGTATCCGGAACCGGTTCCAGAGTGGCCAGATATGGTCCAATTGTTTTTTGGCTGGTTCCAGTGTTCATGGCATGTAATTCCATGAAGTTTGATATGTCGCACGATAGGCTTCTACCAAAATAGCAATCTGGCCACTTCCAGGGTATCCGGAACCGGTTCCAGAGAGACCAGATATGGTCCAATTGTCTTTTGGCTGGTTCCAGTGTCCATGGCATGTAATTCCATGAAGTTTGATATGTCGCACGATAGGCTTCTACCAAAATAGCAATCTGGCCACTTCCAGGGTATCCGGAACCGGTTCCAGAGTGGCCAGATATGGTCCAATTGTTTTTTGGCTGGTTCCAGTGTTCATGGCATGTAATTCCATGAAGTTTGATATGTCGCACGATAGGCTTCTACCAAAATAGCAATCTGGCCACTTCCAGGGTATCCGGAACCGGTTCCAGAGAGACCAGATATGGTCCAATTGTCTTTTGGCTGGTTCCAGTGTCCATGGCATGTAATTCCATGAAGTTTGATATGTCGCACGATAGGCTTCTACCAAAATAGCAATCTGGCCACTTCCAGGGTATCCGGAACCGGTTCCAGAGTGGCCAGATATGGTCCAATTGTCTTTTGGCTGGTTCCAGTGTCCATGGCATGTAATTCCATGAAGTTTGATATGTCGCACGATAGGCTTCTACCAAAATAGCAATCTGGCCACTTCCAGGGTATCCGGAACCGGTTCCAGAGAGGCCAGATATGGTCCAATTGTCTTTTGGCTGGTTCCAGTGTCCATGGCATGTAATTCCATGAAGTTTGATATGTCGCACGATAGGCTTCTACCAAAATAGCAATCTGGCCACTTCCAGGGTATCCGGAACCGGTTCCAGAGTGGCCAGATATGGTCCAATTGTTTTTTGGCTGGTTCCAGTGTTCATGGCATGTAATTCCATGAAGTTTGATATGTCGCACGATAGGCTTCTACCAAAATAGCAATCTGGCCACTTCCAGGGTATCCGGAACCGGTTCCAGAGTGGCCAGATTTGATCCAAATGGCATGCAACCTGATCCAGAGCGTATGACTCGTATTTTTAGAGATTATTTATAGTTTATTATGCATTAATCCATAGCTAAATCTAATAAAAATTATGAGAGCCGGTTTGCCGGAAAGTTTGTTCCTTTGGAATCGATTCCCAGGAACCAAAGTGGCCAAATTGGGTCCGCATAGCACAGGTGCCTTTCTAGACATCCATACCTTTCATTTGCGTCCAAAAGAACGAAAATCGGTTGCAAAATGGATTTTTGCCAGCTTTTTTAATTCCGGGGTCATATAGACCCCTTAACACCTTTAACGTAAGTTTTTTTGTAGCGCCCTTTCTAGGTGGCGCTGGAGGTTGCTTCCGGTTGCAAAATGTTTATTTTACAAAGTTAGGAAAAGTCAGAAAGTTTCAAGTCTGTAAGTAAGAATGAATAAAAGTTACAGCACATTTTATAAGCCGTCTGGGTCATATAGACCCTAACACCTTAGGAAGGTTAAAAACATCATCATATACTCTTTTCAGGTCGGTCTGATTCTCTGATATTGCTTCATCCATAAAGTACGTCACGCAAAAATCAGCCAAAATTTACCACCCCCCCCTCCCCCCCTTTGTCACGCTTTTCCTATACTTATAACATGCAATGTCACACTTGCTCAGACCCCCCCCCCCCCCTCCACCCCTAGAGCGTGACGATGACGCCTATCCAAAGTTACAATCTAAATCACTCTGGTAAACTAAGACAAAGTATAAATATATATTAAAATTGTATAATATAAACATTTAACTTTTTGCAGCAGTTTTGAAAATGCAATTCAACGTTTAGACTTTTGAGTTAAAAGCCGTTTTATTGCATTACCTTCACGAAATAACACCAACAATTTTTTTCTACCAAATTTAACTGAAAGAATTGTGGTCAAACGAGAGCATAATTCTAACAAGTGCACACCATCATTGAAACAGTTCATCCCCCCCCCCCCCCCCACTTTGGGGCTTATATAGTCCAGGTCCAGAGTCCATGAGTGCTGAAAAGTTGAACTTTTCAGCACTTGTTTCGAAAAGTAACACTTTTCAACATATTTTGATTTAAACGATTTATTGACAAAATACATGAAAATTTGACTTAACATTTCACTCAATGGGTGTTGTTCGGAATTGCAAAAAATGTTGTATGGAACTCGTTGCAAAACTTGATTTTTTCAGCACTATTCATATTTATCCAACTCGGTGAACCTCGTTGGATAAATGTACGACTCGTGCTGAAAAAATCCTCTTTTTGCATAAACTACTATTTTGCAATTCCACTGTGAAACTGTCAACTTTTCCTGCCCTTCTGGAGAAGCGAAACGGCCTACTTTTCCCTACCAAAAATAACAGAATGGTAAATTAATACCTTTCAATAAGAGTGTTGAAAAGTTCTACTTATCAGCACTGAAATGGATGCTGAAAAATTGAACTTTTTAACACTAGTATCGAAAAGTAACATTTTTCAATATATTTTTTGTATTGAACGATGAATTTACTAAACACATGAACGTTTGGCATAAAATTCCATCAAAGAAGCGTTTTTCGGAATTGCAAAAAAAATGTAAGCAACTCGCGTTGCAAAACTTGATTGTTTCAGCACTAGTCGTATTTATCCAACTCGGTAAACCTCGTTGGATAAATGTACAAATCGTGCTGAAAAAATCTTCTTTTTGCAACTTATTGCATAAACTACAATTTGCAACTCCATCGTGAAACTACCCACTTACGTTTCCTGTCATTTTCGAACGACGAAAGGGTCTGCTTTTCAAAACAAAATGCGGGAATGCTCACTAGAATTACAGGCGTCGCCATTTTGGTTTAGTTTTTAAAACGTAAAAACCGACGCCTTACTTTTCAATTCCTTTTATAGACATGAAAACATTATTGCAGTAATTAATGACTACCAGGTTGGAACAGTCGTTGAATTTGACTATACGCATGTTTCTTTCACTTAAAAACCTATTCAAAGAATGTTTTTGGAATTTCAAAATTGTTGTATGAAACCCTGTGCAAAATTCGTTTTTTTAGCACTCGTCGAGTTTATCAAACTCGGCAAAGAATACGATTTACGACTCGTGCTGGAATTAATCTAATGTTTGCACCTTGTTGCAAAAACTACTATTAGAGTAGTTTATGGATCAAACTTAAGCTCCTCGATTAAAAATAAGACAACGATTTTTTTGTGATTTCATCATCTGAAGTAGAAAAATTACAAGTCCTTCAGATAATCGAGTCTGGACTGTATTAGTAGTGATGATGTAATGATTATCAATCTGTGGTGACCGATACTATAATGGCAAAGATTCGATTTGTCAAAGATTGCAGAATCGATTCACGATACAGACACAGTTTTGCTAGAATGATTTTTGCAAATAATTTTCTCGGTCATTTCGTTAATTCTCTCAATCCATTCACAGTATCAACGTACAGTTCCTGTTCTTTTTTCTCTCAACGTAACTTCTTAAAATTTGTAATTAAAAAAATGCAAACGTTGATTCTAAAGGTGCGTGTGAAATTAAAAACAAGTAGTGACTAGAGCTTATCACTCCGATCGTATCACAACCACAAGAAGAAATCATGCACAATAAAACAGGTACGGACGGGCCCCATGTTGGGAATCACACCTGAGAATGACGAAACACGATGCCGCCACGAGAAATGATGATTGATAGCTGGGACCGTACGCTTAAGTGAGGTTTATTTTTAGCGACTAGATTCTGATCAATGTTTCTTCGTCGTTTCGTATCAGAAGTGCATTCATCCTTTGCACGCTTTCTCAAAACTACTAATTTTCTAGTTATTTTCGTCAATTAAGGTAAATTTTTAAGGGTAGATTTATTTATTCAATTACTCAAACCTAAGCGTACGCTTTTTATTTAATTGAAAACCGAAGAAAAATAAACCAAAAATATGCATTTTAGAATAACGTGTTTAACATGGTTAGCAGATCACAAACTAACTGACGTTGACTTTAAAAGACGCCTTTTTCAATTAGGCTTGACACATTTATTAATTATTGCTGGTGTTAATTTATGGCCCTGTTCAATATATTGCTTGAGAATTCCTGTTCGCATCTTCATTTCTTTATTGTAGCCGTATGCTTAAGAAGAGTTGAAGCCTTCGAGGAACTAGTAATTCAGAATCGATGTACATATCCGCACACTGGCACGCATAAAGTTCAAGGCCACTATAGGCTAGAGAATCCTTGCAAATTCAAAGTTTAAGGGAATGCAACCAATTTTCGTTTCTGTAATTGTCGTCTTGTCGGTATTTCGACTGCTTCTCAATAATTTTGAGAATGTTTCCAAATTTCAAATAAAACAACAGAACACGCAAAAGTAAGCTTTTTGCTCCATGTTCACTTTTCAAGTACTTTTACATTTGCTTAGACCTATCCGAGATCAATAGCCCTCCACATACTAAAGGTCCTGATTGGTTCTAAATTATCACTCGACACCTCGGCGTGCACATTCAGATTAATGAACGAGATAACTGAGAGATGCCTTCAGAGGCAAGAGCATAGCGTTCGATGGCGTGATGGAATCTTCGCTCGTCGCGCACTTACCACGTAACATGATCTAGGGAAATTATCATTATGCATAAATTCTTCACTGACATAAATTCTTCACTGACAAGTCTTGTCATGTTGCAGATAAAGGTGGGGTAAACTGAGGTGGGCGTTTAAGGGAATGAAAATTCATTCATTTTGCGTTTTTGCCTTCCTCATCTTCTGAGGAAAGGCTATAAAATCACTCGAAAAATCAACTTATTAACTTGACCTCGTAGACCCACCTTCACGTATACATATCGACTCAGAATCATGTTCTGAGCAAATGTCTGTGTGGATGTGTATAAGTGGGTGGACAAAAAAATTATCACTCGATTATCTCCGGACTGGATGAACGGATTTTAACCGTATCAGGCTCATTCGATCTGTCTTGGGGTCCCATAGGTCTCTATTTGAAATCAGCAAGTTTAGTTATGTACTTCAAAAGTAATGCTAGAAAACGATTTTGGCGTATGTCTGGAAGATTGTAAATAGGGTGGTTTTTGCAAGGAAACCTGTCATGTTTTACATACATTTGTATACATACATTTTTAGAAAGGTATTAAAAAGACCTTTCAAATGAGCCTAAAACATCGAAGATCTGAAAACCCTATCAAAAGTTAATACCACTTAAGTGATATTTATACACTTTGGAGGCCGGATTTCAGATATTGTGATAGAAATATAGTCTGAATCTTCCATGTGAACTATCGTTGGATAGGTTTTTTATCAGAACTTGCCGATTAGCCAGAAACATTGAAGGTCTGCGAACCCTATCAAAAGAAATGAGTAATAAAGTTGATTTGTTAAACATGTTAAGGGGAATGTTGCTATTTTTACTGAATGTATTGACTTTATGAATGTGAGGAAGGCACCAACCACCTAAAGGTGGATTAAGTAACGTTTTTTTTTTCTGTATTTTCGTTACCAAAAACAAAGCGTACCTAGGAATTTCTACTATCTCAAAATAAAGAAGAGAAACATTTCAACATTTTCAAACCGCAGTCTTGGCCTGAAAATCAAATAATTTATAGTTGCTCACAATTGTTATACCGCCTTGGTTTCAACCCGACTGGAGTTGAAATTGGTCTCCTAAAAATATCCGTATCTAATTGTTTCAAACAATCTACATCATCACTTCATTAATGTAGATTATCTACCTCTCTATCGTTGACTTGACAGCTTTGATAATACAAGATAAATTTTCCACATCTCACCTGTCGGATAATCCTCCCAGCTCATCCCTGTCAGCTTTGGAATCCCGCCAAAGGAATGCAATCAGCAGCAAGATGATTTGTAGAACATTGAATGTACTATGCATTCTCTCTCACTGCCGTACACTGGTTTTTATTGCCACACGCACAGCTGGATCATCACAAAAGCTCATTTGCCACCAAGCAAAACCAGGTTGTTGTTCGCAAATCTTCTCGTGACCATTGAATCGTTTTATTGTGCGTCGATATGAATCTTGCGCGGGATAATTTATCACACTCTCCACTCCCATGGGGGGCGGTCTCGTTGGTCATTCCAGTCCGGAATCCGGACCTTAGCTTTACGCAACGAAATATGGCATTTTACTACTAACCCTTAGATTGTCAGGGTGAGTTTGGTTTAATTCGTATCGTGCAGCTCTGAACTGCTAGGGGTTAATCCCCTGTTAAATTATCCGACTATTCACTTCTACGCAAGTGACTCTCAAAGGATGGGAAATTGTTTCAGAAGTTTTTGCAGGATTTACAGTGGACTATCATAAAGTGACACACACTTTTAATAGTTGATAGTGATTTTATTGTCTCCTTTTCTTTGAAGCAATGTCGCTACAAAGAACGCGTGTGCTACGTGTCAGCGAAATGAATTATCATTCTGTTTATTATAATTGGAAATTGGTAGCAGCTCTTAATTGATGCAGTGGTGGATAACTGGAAATCACACCGTGGCGCCACAATTGGAAACTTGTTGAATCTGGTTGAATGCTTTATGTGCAGTAGCAAGGTCACGTCTTTCAGCAGTTTGATAAATGAGATGTTCAAATGAATTAGAGGTTAGGATAATGCAGAATTCTTTATTTGTGAATATTTATGGGATTGTTCTTCAAGGCAGTGCCATGGTCAAATCCACACCATTTAAAAAAAATAATGTCAATTTCAGTGTCAAACTAAGCTTATATTTGGAAATAAGTTAGCACTCCCCAGAAACGATCCCATCGAATTTGGCAAAAAATTGTTTATTTGCCGTTTATGTTTTTTATTTTTTTTATTTGATCACCATCGTGTTTCCGAACCATTTTACAAAGGAATCATTGAACATTTCAAACTAAACCAAACCATTGGCAGGAAACAGCCATCCAAAAATAAAACCTATGAATTTATTCACGGTATGGAGGAAGCAAAATATTATAAATCGAAAACACCCATGGGAGATTTATACGTAGAAAGTTGTGTTTCACCTTCCTGATTAAGAAAATGTTTGATTCAAAATATTCTATCGGTGAAAATTGCGTTTTTCAGAAAAAAATGTTTTCCCATATAAAATAGCATGGGTGGAAGCGCATGGTGGGCCACCATTGGTGGCTCAAGTAAATTTTAATAATTTGTTAATAAGTCTGTGTTTCAAAATGTTTTACATTTCTTCTTCCTTTGGAAAGCATAAACTTAAAAAAAGTATTTTTTTATAAAATTTTCCAATTTTTATTTAGTACCAAGCGTCTCCATTAGTATTAAAAACACTTATTTTCTGAAAAACGCAATTTTCACTGATAGAATATTTTAAACCGAACACATTTTTAATCAGGAAGGTGAAACACAACTTTCTACGTTTAAATCTCCCATGGGTGTTTTCGATTTATACCGCCATACCATGTATTTGGAAATGTCTTTTAAATACCTTTCTAAACTGAAATTAAAAAAAGTACAAAAATCCAATATTCAGAATTAAAATCGAATTTGGGATCTGTGAAGATCATTGTGAGCTGCACAAAATGGCGTTCTTAACTCAATTTTGCCTAAAATGCACGTGCGACAAGTTAGCACGACAGCGACGAAATAAGGAAAGAAGGCAAAATTTCAAGAATATAAGAATTTTGTACTTTTTTTTATTTCAATGTAAATAAAAACATGTAAAATAAATGGGTTCCATCCAAAAAACACAATTTCTACAATCGCACAGTGTTCGTCATGGAAAAATTAAGTGGAATAAATTGATAACTCCTTTATTTGACGTCCTAGCCAAATGGTGTCTTTGCAAGAATTGTTTTACTTGATAAGGGCTATCTTTTGAAGTTATTGACATACAGGGTGACGACCTTCCAGGTCAAACTTTGTTGGATGACGTTGTAGCTGAAAATATCTCCGTGTCTATCGGTGTCTATTTTTAGATATCTCAAAATGAATTTGACGGTTTTTTTTTTCATCAAAATAGGCTCAAAATCGCTTAAAAATGGTCATAACTCCTCAGTAAAGGCTTAAAACATTTTGCTGTCTTCGGCAAAGATGTGTAATTTTATGTCATAAACAACTGCATTTTTGCAAAAATTGCGTATATCTCGAGTAAATTAGGAGCTACAAATTTGGCGCTTTCGACAAACTTTCATGAAATCTTCTCCTCTACAACGTTGCCGAAGTCACCAAATCTGTATGTCAATAACTTCAAAACATAGCCCTTATCTAGTACAACAACTCTTTCGAAGTCACCATTTAGCTCCGGACTTTAGATAGAATCGTTTTTAGCATAATTTACTATACTTCACGAAACTTCATAATTTCCAATAGGGACTTATGTCCCAAGACGGATTGAATAAGACCGAAACGGTCCCAAATCGGTTAAGCCAGTGCCAAAATAATCGAGTGAAAATTGTCGGTGCATAGGTTAGGTATTAAAACTTAAGGGTATAGCAAAGGACAATACTCGCTTACTTTTTCAAAAGGTTCTATGGAAGAAGGAAGATGAAATTTTCTTCTTCTTCCCTCCCATATGTCTTCCGAAAATTTTGAGGGGACCCCCCTGGCTACGGGCCTGGGCCGTTTGTTAACGCTTCATATGGAACAAGATTTTTTTGTATGAACAATTGTTCACGTGGGGGGGTCTACAATTTCCAAGTGTCCACGTGTTTTCTGGATGATTACAGAGTGATATTTCACCAACAAAAAAATAAAAAAGATTTCTGAAAGGAGATTTTTTTTAATTCAATGAGACATTTTGATTACCATAAATGACGGATACTGCTAGTGGTCTTTATGATTCATTTCCTTGTTTTTCAAAAAACACTTTTACCATTCGTTTTGATCTTCATTAATAAGAATAGCTTTAGTTGCCACCAGTATATTAAAGAGAGTGAACCTTGTCTTCAAAAAGCTCGTGCAATGCAAGCATGGTGGTTTCATTGATGCAACTGCAACTTTGATATTTTTAGTCAGCTGTCTTATCGGTTCTTAAATCAACTTAGCTCAGTATTTAGAAAATGTTTTCAAATTAGAAATCTTGCATGACTCTCCATCTAATATACCTGCAGAATCTATGAATCTTAGGAATCTGAATAGAAATTTTGCCTCAATTTTTAAAAGAAAGGTTAGAACGTTTTCCTAAAAAGAGATTACCGTAAACTGGGGTCGATCGGGACACATGAGGCGAATTGAGACAGCAGTTTTAACCATGTTGGAGCACAATATTTTGATTTTTCTGGTTGGTTTCGGTTAGAACAGACTCAGACCAACAAAATGTGTACATCCATTACTAAATTTAGAAGCTTTACGTGCTCTAAAAACTGCTGTCCCGATTCGCCCCAGACTACGGTACGATTTGTTGCAAATGGTTTGTTTTCTTGACTTATTTATATTATCCTTACTAATTTCTTACTTCTACCATGTTTCAGTGCGATTTTGTATGGCAAGAATTATACATCCATTTTATTTTTATTTTTCAAATTAGACAAGAATAATGAAGTGTTGATCAATATTCTCAGCAGTGATCCATTTTGAGCATTTCGTGGTATTATATCCTGCTTTTGTTTATGTACTTTTAGTTTTTTTGAATCTTCTCTTAGTAGTAGCCTGACTAATAAATTATTTACCCTATTCTACTATCACATTCAATTCAATGTTCGTGAGTTTGACGTGTTCCAACTGTTTCGCGTGGTTTTTTTTTTTTTCGTACTAACTACAATGATTTTGTAGTCGCCAGGTTATTTATCGTCAATTCAATTAAATAAGTTAACGACGCAAAGTAAAAAAGAGCAGCGATATTTTGTATGGCATCGACTATGTATAAGTTGTTCTTCCCTTTAAAAATGTGGTTTTAGTTGATGATTTTACAAAAACAGTAAAACCCCGCTAGTTTGAAAATATTAGCCCTAACAACAATGTATTATCAACAAGCGTGGTTGTGATGTTTTGGCTATCCAGATTTTTAGGCAAAGATGGCGTTACGAATGGTCCACTCCCTCAATGTCGAAAAGGCGCAGTGGTACCAACATTAGAAAAAAATGTTTTTTTTTGTTATGTTGGTAAACTGCATTATTTTGACATTGCGGACGTGCACAATTCGTTACCCCATCTTCGCTTAAAAATCTGGATAGATCAATCTAAGCTTGACTGTGTTTCGTGTATACTGAACTCCTGATGGTTGGTCACTTTTTAAACTGTTTTTTTTTTCATGATGGTCAATCAAACTATCAAAATGAACGTGTGGTATTGTTTCGTTCAATACGTTTCGAAAATTCGTTCAAAAATTACGTACATAATTAGGGGGAGATAGGAGGGGTGTCTGGAGTTTATGACAGACCAAAGGAAAAGTGTGTGACAGGGGAGGGGGACGTGGATTTTGCAATGCCTAAAATCTCTGGACGTAATATTTGAATAACCCCTAAAGAGGGTGTCAAACTAAAAAAGTCTACCCGAAAAAGTCTTATGACGCGCTGCTGTGAGAACGAGAAACGTCGTAAATGTTTATTTTGGTGATATTAATATTGATTTTAGAATAACCAACACTTCGCTCGTCAGGTAGCTACATTGTCAAAAATTCGAAGCTTTACTGTATACGTCGACGTGTGATGCATGTCTCCATGAGGTTTGATTCGAAATTCTTTGAAACACAGTGCCTTCATTAGATTTCGGTGCCACAAAGGGAAGAAAGTTGACTTTTTGGCAACAGTTACCTTCTTCAGACCACATCTCATCCCGTCTTATACCAGTGAAGCCGTCACAGCGACAGAAACTTAAGCAACGCATCGTAAATTAATCTCGGATTAATGTCGGAGTCGGCAGTGTAGCGAACACCGCGGAGATTCCCATCGTTATGACTTAGAACTCCATACTCCCCGACGATGAAACCGTCCGGTGTTTTCTCCTCTACACGGTACTTGCGATAGTTGCGCCCATCAACTACGTAGCCGACCTTGGAGTCTTCCGATGATCCAGCGGCTGGAGCTAGGGTTTGTACGACGGTGGCTGAATCACCATTTCCGGCGCCTTGCTTTTCAACGTATGGATCGATGATTTCCGTGGGATCAGGAGTTGGTTTGTGAAGTTGCTTTTTTGGTGGCTCGTGCACCTGTTTTGGGACAAACTTTCCGATGGCGTTGTGAATTGATCCAGTTTCGTCACCATCAGCAGGGGCATTCAACTCGTCGTACGGAATCTTGTCAAGTTCGTTAAAGACGAGACGTTTCGGCTCGTCGGACGGATTTGGAGTAGATGTGGTCGAAGGTTTAGGTTTGTCGTACAGGGTCTGCCAGTAGCTTGAAGGCCGGGAGTAGATCTTTGCCGGCTCTGAATAGATTCTAGCCGGTTCTGAGTAGATCTTTGCTGGCTCGGAGTAAATCTTTGCTGGTTCTGAGTAGATCTTTGCAGGTTCTGACCAAACCTTTGCGGGTTCACTGTAGTTTTTCTCTTGTTCTGACCAGATTTTTGCTGGTTCAAGTATTACTTGAACGGTCGTAGGAGTGTCCACCGTTTCAACCGGGGTATTATCAGATTCGTTTTTCAGTGGTAGATATTCTTGGTCAATGTCCTTCCATGTTTTCAGCGTTGGTGCAGTTTCCCCTATGAAGCTGTACGAAACGGAGCGAGGTTGATCTTTGTCGTTCTTTTTGTCATGATAGATGACGGTTTGAAGAGGAGTTGCAGCTGAGTCCTGTTTGCGTTGCATGCGCCCACGTGCTTGTTGTTGGCCGAGTGGTGCTATGACGCGATGGATGTTGCTTGACTCGCCGTGCACGTCCTCGGTTCCGCTTGTTGACGGAGCAGACTCTTCTATCGTCAACTCACTACGGTACGAGTTCGAGTCAACCGTACGTTCATTTTCACTTGCGAGTATTTTCGATGACTTGGTGGTAGAAAGAGTCTTTCTCCGTGTGTTCAACCACGATCGTTGACTAGTTGAAGTTATTGTTGAAGTCGTGCTCGTCACCGTACTGCTGTACGTAGCATCTGTCTCCTCTGAGAAAAGCACCGTTGTCGTAGTGCTCTCAATCTCCCCACCACTGTTGGTTGTTTCACTGGAACTTATACTAATTTCGCTGGCAGCCACTGCCAGATCATCACCAGCTGCTTCCGTAGTCGTCGTACTGGTACTCGACAACAGCTTTCCGCTACGGGGTCGATACTTACTCCTGTAGCCATACCCCCGGGAACTACTTCGAGACAAATCTTCCTGGGAGGTAAACAGCGCTTCGATCGGCAGTACACTTTCCTCGTCTTCGGCGTGTCCGTAGTAAACATGGCTAAACTTTCGCGATCCTCTGTGTGATGATGACAAGCGAGGACTGTCGGTGCTTTTGGAACTACTACTGCTTCGACTGCTCCTGACTTCCGGCTCCATGAGCAGCGATAGGAACTCTGGCCCAGAAAGGATTTCACTCGGGGCTGGATAGCTGTGGATTCTGTCGATGGTTGAAATCTGAGAAAACGAGAAGAGAGAATAAAAACGCTATTAATTGCTATCTTCACCACGATATATGAGCGGAATGCCGGACAACAAATTTGCTATAATTTATTTCAATTCAGGTTTCATGTTCCCATTAATTGGTAAAGTAGAAATAGTACATCTCTAGCCACGACAACGCGATCGTTCTTTCAGACCACACCTTTGTTCTGTGATCCTCCCGTTCCTATATGCGGTCCTAGAATCTGCCTCCAGGCAGTCCCAATCATTATAATTACGATGATTGGAAGAAGTCAGGCAAGGAAGCAAATGTATTTGCCCCAGGGCACGATATTTTGCGCGTACTCACGTCGTTCCGTCCCTTAAGATTATGATTCGATTCAATTGGATCGCGGAATAATGCAGCACATCCTACTAGTCCAGCCCAGTCATCATGTCTTTCTACATCGGAAGGTGCGGATTGTAGTATGATTGTTGAGTAAGAAAAGCCCTGATTCAGGTTTTGTCAACTTGTCAACGACCTGTTACGTGTGGCAAAGCGAATCAGAATGCGTTGAATCGTGTAGTGTGCGTGTTGAAATATTATACATGTTACAGCACAATGCTTCACTCGCAAGATGCTGGGAAAATGAAATCATAAACTGTACAGATTTTCAATTTTAAAGTATCATGGTGCATCACGTATTGACCATATAGGAAATAAAATGATAGTTATTTAATATTTATCTTTTTAAGTACATACATAAAACTGGAGAATCAAACACCAAATTATGTTCGTGATTAAACCCATTTGTAAACCCAAAATGTAAGTAAAACTCCTGTTTAGTAAAAAAACCCATATTTATCCTGAAGTGATGTCGAATAAAATTTTGAAACAAAAAGTTTCATAATCTTAATGCATTGTTCTGAATCACATATAAGCAGGCCTATCATTTTATGTTGAAATCTAAAGATTACAGTTTGTAAAAATAGTGTTCCAATCCAACTGATATTAATATGTTTGATCTTATCAGAATATTTATTAATAATTTAAACTGATATCTCAAATCTAATCTAATCTAATCTAATTGAACACATATTAATAAGTTAAACTGATATCTCGTAGCAAAATTCTAAATAACTAATAAAACTAATAGACTCATCAGCTTCTCAATTAGGAACAGCGTTTTGATGGAATGTTTTACTACATGGTTTATACTAATTGCATGTTTTGAATGCTATTAAACGCGGACGTCCGATCACCCTCGGATAGAAGTTGCATTCCATCCAAATTAACCAGCAGACCTCATCTTTCAGCCTTACAATGTCAGGTTCACGCCATTAGCAGCGGTGGCGTCGGGAGTCATTGGACCAGTTCAAATACCGATCTTATCGCACCTTGCACACCTAGGGTATAGTGCATGGGAGGGCGTACTAAGTGGTCTTCAGTAGTAGGGTACGCTTCACCACTTTGCAACAACACTTTCAAATGGCCACATATAATTATTGGTTTCCTGAAAGCAAATTACTAGAACGGCGGCAAGCCAACCAGTCAGACAGTACATTCTCGAGTTGCTGCTAGAGAACTGGATCTCTCTGCAAGTTGGGTTGCCCGCTGAATGATCAGCAATGTACGGTAGTGATCACCACAACCAGGTGAGAAACATGTTATATATTAGGTGCCCATGTAAAGGTGGTATGAGATTTAGATTTCAATGAAACACCCACTATAACTGGTGATCCCGAGTTTCGAATTAAGTGCCCAGTTGAGAAGTACAGTTTATGAATGAAATAATTGTAGCTGAGCTACAATTAAAGGAAATAAGAACTGAAACAACGCAAAAATTAGCTTGACTTAAGAACAGCCTCCTTCTACACTTCGATTAGATCACCGCCGCCAAGTTCCGTACTCTATCTTGTGAGAACGTACTTTGCTGACCAAATCTCAACTGGCCAACCAGCTACAGATAGGAAAATGTGTGGTGTGGCACAGGTATCGCTGCTTGTCAGCATAAATAAGGCTGCGAAAGCTGTTTCAGAGAACCGGGGAACCGCCCAACCTGGAAAAAAGCTCACTTTGCTCGGTGTGTATGTAAATGTTTGTCGAACGGAGATTTATTTGACACTAACTAGTGCTGCTTTGTAGTGTTATGATGAATGGTGAATTTGCAATGATTTTAACACACCGACTGCGTGAGAAACACCGTGCATGACTTTGCCCGGACAAATTGGTGTTCTAAGGGATACGGAAAAGCAGGATACAATAAACCCCGGTGGTTTGGCAGATAGAATTTGTACTCCGTTAGTTTGTCAAAGTCGAACAGCGACGAAATACATAGCCTTCCCGCAAAAAATAGCTCAATTTTATTTAATACGAAATAAATATTCTCAAATATTTTATCCTAACAAAAAATCAAAAATTGTAATGTGACAGAATCGCACAACTCGAAACGAAATTCTCAAACTGTTCCAATTAGCTTCCAGATGACTGTCGGAATGCGTAAACAACATCAGGTTCGAATCAGACTTGATGTGTGTGCAAAATGAAGCGTGGTACTCAAATAAGTAAAAAAAAAAAAAGAAGAACTCCAAGCGGCCTTCCAAGGCCGTTCAATGCCGTTTTCGCCGGCGCATCGTCGAATCCGTTTGGCCTGCTTTACGTCCGCACCACCCCGACTCTGTCCAGAACATGAGGTTCGCAAAGTCTGGCTTACAACTTCAAGCATTTTGAGTTCGTTCGTTCGTTGTTTGCGGATGTTTCCGTCTGAGCAAATGAGCATTCTTTAGCTGATCCGTCGTCGTTGTGCTTGTCTTGTCATACGTTTTCACATTTTTATTACAATTACTTTTTATTTTTATTTCTAATCCGGGTGTTGAATATCTTTAATATTTTCTTATTTTTGTTAGACTGTTAAATATCAAAAGTCGCTTTTATGTAAATTCACCCCAAAATTAACGTGAGACAAGATATCACAACAGCGACGATCTGTTCCATCGATATAAGTGGGCTGTTTTTGGTGCAAAAAATGAAGAATAGAAATTCTTCAGCGAGCAAATATCTGGTAGGAGCTTACGAGCAGTAGTGTAGTAAATTCGATGATCGACAGATCCATAAACTCTGCACTGATGGGCTATTGGACGAGGAGACGATTAATCCTACCACAATTGTCGCCTTAGAGAAGTCGTTCGAACTCAAAGCTGGGTTCTTACCACAGTACGGGCTACGACAGCATTTTAATGAGTGCAATTCTTCTTCTTCACAACTGTTGAACCCGTAATGTGACGATAACGAAAGAAATAATCTCAGCTAATAGGAATAATTTGCAAGTCGAGTCCCCCATCAACATGAATTGCAAGCTAAAGATAGCTCCCCTTTGATTAATGGTATTTATTGGTCGACTCTTTAATGACGTTAGGGATAACACCAACACTTTTAGCTCGCAAACAGCGGCCAGCTACCCCTTAAGCTCTGTGCGAGACTTGGCCTGGGCATCCATTTCATATGATGCCGTGATGACTGAGCTGGTTTGAGAGATTGATGAGGAATTTGCGGCGCGCCAAAGACTGGTTCGAAAATTGAATGAAAAATTAAATCAGTTTAAAGTATATTTAGACGATGAATAGGCAGCCTTCGAGCTTTATGAAAATCAAGAGCTGGCAAGGACAAATGAGCAATTCTCTGAGATTTCGGTCATTCGATTTTTTTTGTTTTTTTAATCCGGCTGAAACTTTTTTGGTGCCTTCGGCATGCCCAAAGAAGCCATTTTGCATCATTAGTTTGTCCATATATTTTTCCATACAAATTTGGCAGCTGTCCATACAAAAATGATATGTGAAAATTAAAAAATCTGTATCTTTTGAAGGAATTTTTTGATCGATTTGGTGTCTTCGGCAAAGTTGTAGGTATGGATATGGACTACACTGAAAAAAAATGATACACGGTAAAAAAAAATTGGTGATTTTTTTATTTAACTTTTTGTCACTAAAACTTGATTTGCAAAAAAACGCTATTTTTAATTTTTTTTATTTTTTGATATGTTTTAGAGGACATAAAATGCCAACTTTTCAGAAATTTCCAGAATGGGCAAAAAATCTTTGACCGAGTTATGATTTTTTGAATCAATACAGATTTTTTTCAAAAAATCGAAATATTGGTCGCAAAAAATTTTCAACTTCATTTTTCGATGTAAAATCGAATTTGCAATCAAAAAGTACTTTAGTGAATTTTTGATAAAGTGCACCGTTTTCAAGTTATAACCATTTTTAGGTATCTTTTTTGAAAATAGACGCAGTTTTTCATTTTTTTAAATTAGTGCCCATGTTTGCCCACCTTTGAAAAAAATATTTTTGAAAAGCTGAGAAAATTCTCTATATTTTGCTTTACTGAACTTTGTTGATACGACCCATAGTTGCTGAGATATTGCCATGCAAAGGTTAAAAAACAGGAAAATTGATGTTTTCTAAGTCTCACCCAAACAACCCACCATTTTCTAATGTCGATATTTCAGCAACTATAGGTCTGATTTACAATGTTAAAATATGAAACATTCGTGAAATTTTCCGATCTTTTCGAAAAAAATATTTTCAAAAATTTAAAATCAAGACTAACATTTCAAACGGGCCAAACATTCAATATTACGCCCATTTGAAATGTTAGTCTTGATTTAAAATTTTTCAAAATATTTTTTTCGAAAAGATCGGAAAATTTCACGAATGTTTCATGTTTTAACATTGTAAATCGGACCTATAGTTGCTGAAATATCGACATTAGAAAATGGTGAGTTGTTTGGGTGAGACTTAGAAAACATCAATTTTCCTGTTTTTTTAACCTTTGCATGGCAATATCTCAGCAACTAAGGGTCGTATCAACAAAGTCCGAAAAAGCGAAATATAGAGAATTTTCTCAGCTTTTCAAAAATATTTTTTTCAATAGTGGCCAAACATGGGCACTATTTTAAAATAATGAAAAACTGCGACTATTTTCAAAAAAGTTACCTAAAAATGGTTATAACTAGAAAACGGTGCACTTTATCAAAAATTCACTAAAGTACTTTTTGATTGCAAATTCGATTTTACATCGAAAAATGAGGTTGAAAAAATTTTGCGACCATTATTTCGATTTTTTGAAAAAAAAAAAAAAAAAAAAATCTGTATTGATTCAAAAAATCATAACTCGGTCAAAGATTTTTTGCCCATTCTGGAAATTTCTGAAAAGTTGGCATTTTATGTCCTCTAAAACATATAAAAAAAATAAAAATGGTGTTTTTTTGCAAATCAAATTTTAGTGACAAAAAGTTAAATTAAAAATCACCAAAATCATTTTTACCGTGTATCATTTTTTTTTCAGTGTAGTCCATATCCATACCTACAACTTTGCCGAAGACACCAAATCGATCAAAGAATTCCTTCAAAAGATATAGATTTTTGAATTTTCACATATCATTTTTGTATGGACAGCTACCAAATTTGTATGGAAAAATATATGGACAAACTAATGATGCAAAATGGCTTCTTTGGGCATACCGAAGGCACCAAAAAAGTTTCAGCCGGATTAAAAAATACAAAAATTAAAATTAAAGAAAAAAGACCGATTACGTAGAGAACTGCTCAAATGATGGTACACATGTGGAATGTGAGATAAATCGACCCGGTTGGTTGATTATTTTTTACTGGATAATAGTGCTTAAAAATACGTGATTCAAGAATTTACTACACAGAAGTGTTCAAACAGCTGCAAGTTTTTTTTTTAATATTTAGAATGGTTTAAAAGTTTATTACCTCCAAATCTAAAAAGCAGCTTAATATGATTAACTTAATTCTCATGATGTTATTGATATCAGTGGCAGTACGTGGCCGAATGGTTACGCTGTCCGCTTTGTAAGCGGATGATTCTGGGTTCGATTCCCATCTGCTCCAACCTTCCATCGGATGAGGAAGTAAAATGTCGGTCCCGGTCTTGGTTGTTAGGCCGTTAAGTCATTCCAGGTGTAGGAGTCGTCTCCATGCCATAAGTACAAACAACACACCAAACCAAGCCTACTCCGGTGGAATCGCTGGTGGCGGTTGGACTCGCAATCCAAAGGTCGTCAGTTCAAACACTGGGGTGGAAGGTTCCTTGGAGTAGAAAGAGGTTTGGGTGCTCTCCCCATTCAAGCCTTCGGACTCCTAGGTTCAAGCAGAAACTTGCAATAGAGACCACAAAAGACCCGGGGGTCGTTAATGTGGATGGTTTGATTTGATTTTTGATGTTATTGATTTCATCATAAAATTGAGTTGAGAATGTATGGATTCTTTGAACAATATTCCACTTAGAACAGTTAAAATTGGTTTCTTAATTACAAGTTTAAAGGCACTGCAGTTACGTCATATCTGCAGTAGTCGCTTCCCACATTCAGCTGACCCTTCACTTGTTTCATTTGACCTACTATTTTATTCATAAATTAATTAGCATCCTTGAAGAAGCATTTAAGTGCCGTGTAAGTTATTTTCGATGCTCCTTTCAATATCAATATCATATGAATCCACGTGTATCGTTTGAGCAGTAACCGGAGCGCAATTATTCTCGATTGAAAATTGTCTGATTGTATCACAAATTTATTCTCAAATTATCATCTAATTAGCATTAAAATGTCAATCTGTCAACTTTGTAAAATATCTGAGGTAGTGATTTATATCTTAACTTTTATTGAAGCTGATGTTGCTCGTGCTCGTGAATATCTTTTCTCGCGAGCTTCTTTTTTGATAAAGTTATGCAGGAAACGAGGTGTGATCTCTTTGATAGATTCAGTAAACAAATCTAAACACCATTGGTCATTCGGAAGCAGTGTTCGTGATCAAAAGCCCCGTGATCATAAGTTATTGTCTCTTGAAAACTTTCCTCCTGTATCAAGCGATTCTTTACTCTGTAGACACTCCTCGAACTGTTTGTTGAATAACGAGCGTGATAATTAGAATGTTGTTATCCGATAGTGCAAATTTTGACGTGATCCAGACCGCAGGCGAGGCTCTCCAAGAAAGCCTCAGGCGGCATGACATGCATGGCGGTATTCTTACTACCAAACAGAGGCTCAAAACAAACACGGTGAGTTTTAAATGAGTGCTTTCATAAAATCAACCAAGCCGGTAATTAAATCTTCAAACACCCCAAATTACACGCTTCGTGACAGAATCAGAGACGTTCGTGGTGTGGTGGAAGCAAATTGCGAAATTTGAAATTTGTGTTAAATTTCAAGGCCGCTTGTGTGATGGGCGTGATCTAAGCACCTTCAGTTGCTTTTTAAGAACGGATTGTGAATATTTTTAAACAGATGAAGGAATTTCAACATTTTAACGCCACCAGTTCTCAACATGGTCTTGACAAAAAAGGTTTAGCATGAATAAATCGCCAATCCGGTCAAAAAATTAAGTGGTTTTAAAATGAAATTAATCTTGAAAAGGTACACTGAAATGCAAAAAAAATAACAAAAAAAAACGGAATCGACGTAACACCTTATAATGTGGCCCTATTAAACCTTGCGATTTCGTCAACGGATCCACAGGCGTGTATCGTTCTTTTTGCGACAAGACTCCGCCTCCCAGGTCTCCTAAGTGTGAAGGTATGGCACGGGGAGAGGGCACCGAATACCTATATTAACACTTAGAATTTTTGCGTCTGCCTCGGGATTCGAACCGGCGACCTCTGGATTGTGAGTCCAGTGCGCGGTCCGATTGATCCACACAGGCCGACACCCAATGGTTATCCATAGTTTTTGTAAAATAACATATCTAATCATTTCAACTAAGACATTTTAAGCCTGGTAAAAAAACTTATTTTCGAATTGTGCTATTTTCGTGGAAAATTGCCATTGGAAGAAATGTTATTTTCACTCCAGGTGGTGAAGAATGTTCCAATGCATCTTCTCAAAAAAGAAGTTCACTAAAAATTGTTTGCTTTTAGCTGACTCCGAATACTTGATTTAGCTAAATAGCCGAATTTTCAGTTATAGGCAGAACAGTTTTATTGAAAAAAAATAATACTATCAATTAGCCAATGTTCAATCATAGTGTAAAATCAATCATTTTTTCCTGACTGAAGCTTCCGTCAGCAAGCTACACACATTCCACAATACTCGTATCCAATGCTATGCTAATGAAGTCGTTCTTCCGAGAGTAAATGGCAAACCACCGCCCAGTTGATCCTTTTGGTTCAGCCCAAATTAGCTGTACCAGGTAGCAAAAACCGCTTTAAAGAATGTGTATTTTTGTTTTGACAGTGGAAATTTGATATCTCAATTTGCGATCTGAGAACGAAACGGAGTCAAACGTTGACATTTTACTGCTGAGACCTGTGCGCGCGCTTGAACAAGTGACGAACCCACCGTGGTTGATAGGCAAGGTCCGCGCGGGCAAATTAAGTTGCTGATCGTGGAACGTCTGATGTTCGTTTATTGTCCGCAATATCGCATCATCAGCCAAGCATCGCTGGTAGTGGTTAAGGAGCATCCTTTTCTTTGCCGATGCTCCGAGAGCAATTATTCTGTCAATTTTCAACCTGGACGAGAGTGTGAACTTTAATTGAAGCGATTAAACTTGGTTAACTTGCTTCGGGGCTCCAAATGCAATCATCGTTCGTTTGCTTCTGTGTGTGCAATTTAATTGGCGTGAAGGTCAGGATCAACAGCGATGGCAATAAAGTTGTAACGAGAGTGTCATATTCTTAAACGGGGGATATTTGAGACGAACAAACTAGCGGCTGATGGCTTTCTTGCCAGTCAGCTTGAAACGAGGTCTAGTTCAACGGCAGGGCTAAGCCACCGACAGACCATCGCGCGAAATTCAATCTGTTTGGGTCTTTCCATCGGCGAGCTTAGCATTCTTAAGCAATATGAGTCAATGTCACGGCTCTTGAACGGGGAGACAGGAATTTCAATGGTTAACTGGAAAACCCCTTTGCTTTGCTTTTCTTATGTCTTTTTATATTTAATAGTTTAGATTGCAGAACCGTTGAATTATTTTCTTATTTAACGAACTTGTTGAAAATATTATCAAAAAAAAAATACAAAAAATAACGAGGTACGTTACAAAATATATCCAATACGATGCCTTTATAAATCGAAATTCAGACAACCTCGTTACCTAATAACTCTTGATAATTTTTGTAATCTTCTATTGTTTAAATTGCAAAAATGAACAAAAAATTCTCCATTCTGTTTCTTGCTTTTACTTCAATCGTTACCTTTTTTTTACCAATTAACATAATAAATGGTTTTCTTTGTGTTACGTGTAGAAGCATTTTACATAGAGTGATTATTTTTATATTTCAATTAACTATTTCTGGACCCTGAGTTCAGAACCATCATTGACAGACATTGTCCCAAAAAAGGAAGACAACTTCTACAACCTTAATATAAATTTAGTCCCTGATCACGAACCCGAGGTTCTTTGTTTGATGTCTCGGTATCAACGGTACGGTCCCTTCCATTTTGAGGTGTTTTTGTTTTTCAATGATTTCTAGCTACCGTCATCAGGGATGACATTGGGTCTGGGGGTGAGATTGGGTCATACAAATTTCAACATTTTTGTATAACCCAATCTTACTCCCAGACTATCAAATACTGATCAATCAGCCAACAAAAAAAAATCATATGTGTTCGGTAATCCCAACCAAGTTAAACTGAGAACCGTTGACCCACCTATAAGCAAGATGTCACCCGTGCCATTGACACAAATAATCAATTAGTGACGCAGAACTGCATTGAACCAGTGACTTTGAAGTTCAGCGCTCGGTGCTTGCGATTTGATCTGACATTTGAAGAACCAAGCACCAAACTCCGATCCGATCCGAAGCTGGCATATTGTTTTGTCGTTTGCCAGCAAAACACTCCACATTATTGACGAACCGAACCACTGAGAGAACTGCTGAGTATGTGGTCAGCCGTAATTAGTTCCAGATCGACGACTTCGGTAGCAATCGACCACCAGCGTGGAACATCGACGACCAGCAGCGAAGAGAGAACCGGGTGGTGGTCACCCGCTGAAGTTCATTGCAGGTGATGAAGCCATAATCCCAACTGCTGGAGGTGCTCGATTGCTGCGGCTAGACTGCGAATCCCGACGCCGAACGTCATTTGCTCTAATTGGAGTCAATGACAGTGCCGATGCTGTTATTGTTGATCAGTGGTCAGACTTTTCGAGCTTGAGATTAGTCTCTCTGAAAGTTCCGATGAAACTTTTAAAAATGTATTTTATAAGAACTCTTAGATTGCTCAAAACAATCCATTGTTATTTCCAAGAATTCTTGATGTGAGCTTGGTATAACAGTCAGCTTTTAACATATCAATAAGTCACACGCTCTGACGTCAAGGTAGCTCTAAAAAGGATCCTCCGCCACTCAATCAATCCTGTCAAGACGTGGAAGTTCGCTCATTGTTACACTCGGAAGTCGTGATCGGTGTCAGAAAAGAATTTTGCCACCGCCTAGCAATGAAGATACACACCAGCTACCGACGTTACTGTTTGAGGTCGGTCATGTGGCTTTGATCTGGACACGTACACCAAACTCATGGACCTTTGATAGCACATGGCAATGTTAACCACTGACCATTGACGTCGTTCAGAATGACAGGGGGGCTGTTAACCTGCAATAACAGTAGCGATTCGTTGATGATGCTTGATGATGGAGTGAATATGCCTTTTGTTCATGTGTGGTCAATACATAACTTAAATCTGTCAAGTTTGGCATGATACATTTAATTTGATACGGAAATTCTGAAATAAAGCACAGATTGTATCACTTCACCGAAAAATATTTTATTTATTTCATTTGAGTTAAAGTATTTTCTCTCGCTTGGAGACAGTGATTTTAGTAGATTGCAGACTGCAGACAAGAAACAAGGAATTATTAACTATAGGAATAAACCAATTCCACCTGAATCGGATCCTCATTACCACGACAGCCGTCCATTGTCGGTCGCTCCCATCTCCACTGCGCACCAGGGACAAGGAAAGGCTTTTTTAAGGGGGTATGGAACTTAATCACCGAACCGTGGTGGCCGATAAGGTAAAGGCGCAGTTCAGTAACAACTCCAAACATTTTTTGCGGCGACCATAAAAAGAAAAATAAAGATTTAGTAAAACTAAAAAAATTGCTGCCTCGCGTCCTAAAACAGGTAGCAGTTAATGGATTCCTGGTTCACAACATATTTACGGCCTGAAGAAATATCAATCATTCGTATAGAACCCAAAACAGATAGCAAAAGCATTGCCCAGGGGCCTAATGATACGCTGCCAAACATAACAAGGCACAATTTAGCCAAATGCAATATCAAATTTTATTTTCCATGTGTCATTAAGCCCCCCAAAGCAAAACCCATTATGGATTAGATGGATTTTTTCAAGAACTGAGCTCCAAATCATCACCATACAACAGTCCTATAGTTCTAGCGCAGATAATGACAGCTAGGCGTTGGTGGACTCCACCACCATGCCACAGCCTTAATTAATTGACCTTGATCTAATTTTCCCTTTTACTTGCTAGGAGAACGCAACCTAATGTGCAACGACAGCCTCACCACACCGGTGACGATGACGATTCTAACTTGTAGCAATAGCAAACGTGCTCTGTTGTCGCACGTCAATTTTAAGTAATATTTGTGTTGAAATTGTCCCCTGTACTCATGATATCAATCATGGTTCAATATTTTTAAATGACGTTACAAATTGTGTTCCAAATACTTGCCGATACTTGCCATCTTACAAAATCAACTTATATACGTCATACTTTTTTCTCGATACATTAAAATATGAAATGCGACAAGATATCATGACGGTGATAAGTTGCACCTACAACCAACCAGGCAACAGCTGAGTGCTAAATTTGTGTTGTGGTTCTAGAAAGGGGCGTCGGTCGTCAGTCCACTCCAACGGAACGGACCCGCCATCAGAAGGACCCAAATTTGGTCAATCTCGTCAGTTCTAGGGAACGCACCAGCACCACCACCATACCAAACCGGTCGTTGGTCGTAGACAATTCCCTTAAAACAAACATTTCCGCACAGAAGCCAGCGGCGTGGATAATAAAAATTGATCTGATTTATGACGGCCCTTTCATCGAATGCTGGTCCTCCCAAAATGAATAAATCAAATGCCTGGCTCCGGCTGTATCATGCAAGATAATAAGCCTAGTACAATTGGTCATGGTTAATTTTATCAATGTTTAATGCGTCGCTGCAATGCTTTGTTGAAATAATAAAAAAATAAAAAAAATATTTAAAATCAAAAATTTAAAAAAAAGTAGCATTGAAATTTTTTAATATATAAATTTTTAGATCCAAATTTATTAAAGCATAAATTTGTCAGATCAAAAGTTGTCTAAAACTTCACTAATACTATTCAGTTACTAATACGATAATTTATTTGAAAATTGCTTTTCAAGTTCCTGTTCAAAACTTTTGTATAATGTCTGAAAAACGACAAGTGCGTCAAAAACTAATAAATCGCCACAGTTACACTCTTTTTTTAAGGTACGTGTGGAGCCAACTCATAAAACTGGTCACGGAACAACTTTTTCCTTTGAGGGCCCCTGGCAACCATGCTCCAGCACCCGTTCCCCTCCATGTTATTCCAAACAAGCTACAAAGGTCCGTAAATGTATTTATTTCATCACTCACTTTTGATAAGCGGAAATCAATCAAAAATATCGAGCCTGGCGCTGCTAAGACAACTAACCACGCCTGGCCTGCCAGCAACAGATCTGGATCAAACGATTGAGAATGCCCGTTCTGTTGGGTACCCCCCTCTCTATCACGTGATCAAGTGTTGAAGTCTGAGCTAAAAGTCGCCGAGAGAGGTGTACATATATTAAGCTTGTAGCGTAATTACGGAACCTGCACACAGAGACTCTGGACGTCCAGAACCAGTCTGGATATTTGAATTATAAAAAGAGGCTCTACCGAGAGTTGTATGTTTAATTTCTGGAACAACCTGATTTTATGTTATCGATAGTCTAATAGCTTTGCTGAAGGCCATAATTGTTGTGGCGTGACAAAGCAGATTTTGAAAATATTGCGTCACAACTTTTATAAATAAACAAGTTATTTATTTAAGGGTTACTCGATACTGGAATGCGATCAAAATGTTCAAAGTAAAGGTTATATTTATGCTCAAAATAAATAATATTTCAGTAGCATCTCAAGGGTGGAAACCAGGCCGTTACATCAATAGAAAATATAGGTGCTCAACAAATAGTTTGAAATAACAAAAACAATCATCTCTTGAAGAGAAAATTAATTGAATATGTTATCGTTACCTGAATGATATCAATTAACCAATGCATGCATTTTTTGTGTATTTCCACCATACACTTTCAAAAGAGCAAAGTAGTTCGAAATATTCACTAAAATTGACAAACAATAAAACGTGACTTCAAATCTAATCAGCAGCTGCAAATAAAATAGTAAATTCACATGCACACAAAAGTTATGTCAAACCAACGGGGTTCAAAGCCAGGAGACTGCGCCTCAGCCCACACGGCTATCAGGCTGTAGAACAGAGGGATATATTAGATCCAAAATTAGCATGACATTTCGGCCAAGCATACTGATGCGCTACACATATCTGCGTGTGATTGCAATGCAAAATTTATTTTACAATCTCGCCTTTTACATGCAGCAGTTTTACAACTTTTTTACATAACAAAAAAATGTACTTGAATGTAAATGGATGAAGATATCAAATTGTTTCGAAAAATGAATATTTTCAGTTTGTATCATATTCACATGATGACTCAATCAGAAATTATGACGTACATATTCCAACCTCAAAGTAGCTAATTTGCTAGAGTCCTTATGGCTGAGAGGAGGAAAAAAGCTTTTAACACGGTAGCAATCGAAAACAAGCCATTAAATCTCGCAAAAATCAAATTTGCATAGCCAGTCTATTGAAAGTAGTGTTAACGACTCTGCCAATATCTCTAGAATCTCATTCCAGACAAGAATTCAATTAAAACATGCCTGGCAACCAAGTGTAATAATTTTTAAGGTGATAGTATCTGCAAGCACGAATCTGCGCGTGCAAATTCTTTCATTTCGCAACAGCTTTATCGGTTTTGTGTCTCTATTCTGGATTATCCAGGACTTCAGGATTCCATAAAAATCCTGGTGAATGGCGCCTTGTAGCGATCAAGAATTTTATTCAACATAACTGTGTGACTACATCCCATGAAAGAAGCAATTATACAAAGTCAAACCATCCACATTAACGACCCCCGGGTCTTTTGTGGTCTCTATTGCAAGTTTCTGCTCAAACCTAGGAGTCCGAAGGCTTGAATGGGGAGAGCACCCAAACCTCTTTCTACTCCAAGGAACCTTCCACCCCAGTGTTTGAACTGACGACCTTTGGATTGCGAGTCCAACCGCCGCCAGCGATTCCACCGGAGTAGGCTTGGTTTGGTGTGTTGTTTGTACTTATGGCATGGAGACGACTCCTACCCCTGGAATGACTTAACGGCCTAACAACCAAGGCCGGGACCGACATTTTACTTCCTCATCCGATGGAAGGTTGGAGCAGATGGGAATCGAACCCAGAATCATCGCGATGTGATTCATTAGGGTAAGCAAATAAAAAATACGTAGGATTATTGATCGATAACATTCTGAAGAATAGCATTTTAATGCAATTGTTCTCGGGTGGGTTTTCAAAAAGCCGTAAGAGCCACCGCGACCTCTGACACTAATTTTCGTTTTTCTCGAAAATGAAACAAAATTTCATTTATTTTAAGTTTGGGGCACTTGAAGGACGTGTAGATGAACAATCTCGAGCATTTTTGATTTTGGTTTTTTGGTAAGTAGGTGGAGTACCGATGCAAAAAGGACTTTGTTTACCAATGGCTCTTACGGCTTTTTGAAAACTAATCCAAGTGTTATACTTTTTTATTTTTGCTACTCTCATAGATACACATTAGGGTGACAAGAAAAAATGAAAATTTTGGGAAATCTGAAGAGATACCCCCTGGATCGATTCTTTAGGCAATAATAAGTTATTGTGCCAATTTTGAGTCAATCGGTTAAGGCTAAGGGGTCGCTTTTTGTTGAAGTTTATATGGGGAAAATCGCTAAAATGTATGGGGAAAAACATCGTTTCAGGATTTTGGCAGCAGGTGGCGCAGGTCTCGCCCAAAATTGTCCAAGTGTGAGATTCTTGTAGGAAATTTAATTTCCTGCAACTTTGTCCAAAGGTGCAAGAAGATCCGAGTTGATCCTGATGAGTTATTAGCAATGCGATGAAAAGAAATTGGCTTATATACTTGAAAGAATATAAGGGGTATATAAGAAGTACATAAGAAAATATTTTTTACTAGAAAAATCATCAAAAATCAGGATCAACTTGGATCGTTTTGCACCCTTCGACAAAGTTGTAGGAAATTAAATTTCCTACAAGAATCTCACTATTTGAAAATTTTGAGCGAGACCCGCGCCACCTGGCAGAAAAATATTAAAACGATGTTTTTCTGCATACATTTTTGCGATTTTCCCCATACAAACTTCAACGGTAAAAAGCGACCCCTTAACCTTTACCAATTTGGCTCAAAATTTGCACAGATACTTATTTTTGCCTAAGGAATCGAATCAGAGGGTATCCCTGATGTAATTTTTTTATGGTCACCCTAATACACATCCATTCTGTAAACATTGGGTGCTCTTAAAACTTCTGAATAATTACACTAACCTACAAAAAAATTAAAAAAATAACTGCGCAGGCTCAACTCGAGGAGAAGCTTTAAATTTTGAGTCCTCAGAAACACGTCCACTTTGAATTATTCAAAAATGTTTAAACTGCGTCGAATGGTTTTTCTCCAAAGTTTTGTATGGAGAATTAAGGCGGTTCGTCGCTGTTGCGTACAAGCCCAAATTTTGCATGCTATATGTGGGAGTAGCGAACAGCACTAATTCTCCATACAAACTTTGAAGAAAAACCAATCGGCCCTGTCCAAATATTTTTGAATAATTCAAATGGACGTGTTTCAGGAGACGCAGCAGGCTTAGCCGAATGGTTAAGCTGTCCGCTTTGTAAGCGGATGATCATGGGTTCGATTCCCATCTGCTCCAACCTTCCATCGGATGGGGAAGTAAAACGTCGGTCCCGGCCTTGGTTGTTGTTAGGCCGTTAAGTCATTCCAGGTGTGGGAGTCGTCTCCCTGCTATAAGTGTAAACAACACACCAATCCAAACCTGCTCCGGTGGCATCGCTGCGGCGGTTGGACTCGCAATCCAAGGGTCGTCAGTTCGAACCCTGGGGTGGAAGGTTCCTTGGAGTAGAAAGAGGTTTGAGTGCCCTCCCCATTCAAGCCTTCGGACTCCTAGGTTCGAGCAGAAACTTGCAATAGAAACCACAAAAGACCTGGGGGTCGTGAACGTAGACGGTTTGATTTGATTTTTTGATTTGTGTTTCAGGAGACACTAAACTTCATGCTTACCCTCGAGTTAAGACTGTTCAGAAATGTTGCTGGTCTGTGTTATTTTTCCAACATATCATAATGTTATAAGCGGGCCACCCCTTACTGACAAAATGGACGTTAGTGTACCCAGAAAAAAATGACCCCATGAGCGGAAAACAGTTTTTTAGGTTAATTAAAGCAACCGTGCAAATTTTGAGAGAAATTGGTTAAGATTAACCCATTTCCCATTTCATAAAAAAAATGATTTTTTTAAATTGCTAATAACTTGTCAAGATCGAGTATCACAGCTGTGGTATGTTCAAAAAAGTTCTAGAGCATTAAATTTCCAATGAGAATCTCACTTTTGAGAAGAATTGGATCAAAGTATCGTACCCTGCAGACAAAACTGTAAGAAACTGCCACGAGGGCGGGGTTAGATTTCCAAAATAAGTGTCCACGTTGATGGTCTCATTCAAATGAAAAACATTTCACAAAAATTTTTTTTTGGCAAAACAAATTCAAAAATCAAAAAATCAAATTATTCGCTCTACAGCATTGCCTTGACGTTCTCGATTGCGAGATTCCTACTCGAAACTAGGTGTTCGAAGGCTTGATTGTTGAGGCAATTGCAAACCTCTTTTTACACCTTAGCTTCCATCCATCCCGGGATTCGAACTGACGACCTTTGGATTGTTAGTTCAACGGCCTACCAGCGACTCCACCGAGACAGGACCCAGGGAGACGACTCCTACACCTGGACTGAGCTAACGACCTAACCTTTTTTAGGTTGGTCCGGGGCCAACATTCACTTCCCGTCCGACGGAATGCGTGTTCAGACAAATCTCGTCTCGAAATTTGCCACCGGGACCATCTGAGATCGAACCCAGGCCGACTGGGTGAGAGTCAATCACGCTTACCCCTTCACCAAGGTCCCGGTTAAACAAAATTGTAGGTTCTAAATTCTTTAAGTCCTAGTAAATTGTGGTAAATAATGTCGGTTTTTATTATGTAAACAGCTTTTTTTCATTTCATTTTATTTCAATCATTTCGTTGTTTTAGCATGACTTGTATGAAGTTACTATCCTAAACTGAGATGTGAACTACCTTTCAACAGCTGATTAATTCGATCTATAGTAGATTATGATACAGTTTGATAATTTTGAATAGAATACTAAATTGTTTGCAAAAATGATATACTACTAAATGTCCTATTTCGAATCATGACGTTGTAAGGGGCCATCCATAAACCACGTGGACTTTTTTTTAAATACAAAAAAAGTACATAAATATTACTTAAGTGGTCTGAACTCGAGATAGGGTTGCCAGATTATCAATGTTTTGGACTTGTTGGAAAGGTCTTTCGATTACCTTACCAACGATGGGTCGGATGATGGATCCGGACATTGTTCACATACATTAAGGAGAGATCCGGCTACAAAAAAAATACATAAATGTCACTTAAGTGATCATAGCTTGAAACAGGGTTGCCAGATCTTCTATGTTTTGGACTCGTTGGAAAGGTCTTTCGATTACCTTACCAACGATGGGTCGGATGATGGTTCTGGACATTGTTTACATACATTTAATTGAGATCCGGCTACAAAAAAGTACATAAATATTACTTAAGTGGTCAGAACTCGAGATAGGATTGCCAAATTATCAAAGTTTTGGACTTGTTGGAAAGGTCTTTCGATTACCTTACCAACAATGGGTCGGATGATGGATCCGGACATTGTTTACATACATTTAAGAGAGATCCGGCTACAATAAAAAGTACATAAATGTCACTTAAGTGGTCATAGCTTGAGACAGGGTTGCCAGATCTTCAATGTTTTAGACTCGTTGGAAAGGTCTTTCGATTACCTAACCAGCGATGGGTCAGTTGATGGATCCGGACATTGTTTACATACATTTAAATGAGATCCGGCTACAAAAAAGTACATAAATATCACTTAAGTGGTTATAACTCGAGGCAGGGTTGCCAGATTATTAATGTTTTGGAAAGGTCTTTCAATTACCTAACTAACGATGTATAACATGATGATGTTTGGTTCAGTATACTGCCATTTATTCAACTTCAGAAAATATGCGAAAACACATTTTCATACATAACTTTTGAACTACTTATCGAAACTTAAAACAATTCAATAGCACCGTATGAGACCCTAAACCAAGTCGAATGCGACTGGTTTATTCAAATCGGTTCAGCCAGTGCTGAGAAAACTGAGTGACATTATTGGTCACATACACACACACCCACATACACACAGACATTCGTTTTCGATTCTGAGTCGATATGTATACGTCAAGGTGGGTTTTCGAGCTTGAAATAAAAAGTTAAATTTTAGAGCAGGATTATAGCCTTACCTCAGTGAGGAAGGCAAAACATGCTGTTCCGCTATGTGTGGTAGTATCTAAATTAGAAATTTTGGTAAATAAGTTTCTAAGAAAATAATGAACAAAAATTCAAAAAAACCTTCGAAACTTCTAATCTATAAACTGATAAAATCTTTTTAACTTACTTTATGAACTTCATACTAACAAAAAATTCGGCACCCCAATTTGCCAGATCTAATCTTTTATCTCTAGATTACATTTAGAAGGTAGAAATATTTCAACAGACTTCAACTTACCATTAAAAAGCAAACAATCAAATTAACAATTTGTTCCATCCTACTCAAATGTGCAATGATTTTGTATATGTCAGCTACAAAATAAACAATTTTCGTTTCTGCGGACTCCTTCGGCGGATCTCCTTCCACTGTGGTCTCGGTGGTCGATGATGATGAGCGTACAGCACAAGAGGTAGCCGATTCTTTGTTTTTCTTTATTTTCCTTCTCCCAAACTCCAAACTTGAGCTCACGGTAACGATGTTCTCTTCCTGAAGTGTACTTCTTCTAACGGTGAAGTATCAAAAAAGAGTGCTCAAGTTTGCTGTGCATTGTCCGGAACAATCCGTTATCTAATCTGATCTTTTCTAGCGTTCAAGGATCTCAAGATGTTTCAGAACTGATGCATTCCCGAGGTGTCCTGAATGGTGTCAACCTGCTGATGCTGCTGCTGCTGCCAAATGCCGTAAAATAGTTGGTCCATTTTTGTGTCTCCAAACTCCAATCTCCAGTACTGTTGACGTTCTCTACCTAGATTCAATCGATTGGCATATCGTTCTAGCCACCGACCGGTTGGTAGACTGTACCGTGACCTTGACCAAACGCTTTCTTGACCGCGCCACAACCACTACCAAGGGTCTTCTACACGAGGCACACTAATTTGTTTGAGCAAATACTTTCCGGATGACTAACTTTTAACGGCACGCGCTAGTTCTTCAAGATCACCGGCGGACACTCTCACCAACTCTACTCAATACCATTCGAGCTAGTTCCACACGGACTCCCAAAAACCCGGTCAATTCAAGTGCATCACACACACACACACACACAGAGTTCCTTTCTCTTCCGAGGGCGTAGTTACTGTTGTTACGTCCTACAGGAGTGAGTCCTTCTGATCGCTGACTGACTCCACCACTCGATCTCGATTCTGACTCTGTTCCGGGACTAACCAACCGCTGCTCTAGGGACGACCGACCCGCCGAAGCATCTATTCTGTAACACGGACGGCTGTGCACTGACAAATGCTATGTGAAACAGAAATTAAATTGGTACGATATACATATTTTGTTCTATACGTTTATTCTTCGGGCAGGCGCGCGTCGTAACGATCGTGCGGAGAATTCGCGTACAGAACTTCGTCGGAGTTGAAGTCGCGAGTCCAAGCGAGATCAAGAGAGCTTTCAGAACTACTTGCTCGCTGAGTTGGTTGCGGTGGGTGCGCAGTTCTACAGAGTTGTTTAGTCCCTTTAAGGATCATTCTCAGCAATGATGCTGCTGCGGGTGTTGGCTGTGGGCTTTGACCATTGAAATTCTAATCATTTTCTGATGCAGATATAAATCAGTTGCATGATCAGTTGCGATTTACCATAAAAGAATTATTGATGCAAAAATCTTCCTAGATCATGATAAGCCATTATCGCCATCTAGGGAGAATTTGATTCTATTTTTGACAAAGGACATTGTCTTAAAGCTCTATCTGCGGTTTCAATTCAAAAAATTCGAAAATGTAGCATTACCATCGCATGCCCTCGGCGTGACATTCTGTTGCGTGGAAGCTGCAACATGCCGTGCCAACTATTTAAGCTAACAGATAGCCTCTTGAGGATTTAGTGTCCATCAGACTTTTATCAAAGACGAGCCTTACGTTGGGAATTTTATTGTTCATACACACACGCACACGTTGAAAGACACAGTTTGTGCACGAACTTGAGTGGCTTTCCAAGAAGTTATTGACGATTGCCATGACAGTCACCGGATTACCGAAATGGTTTGGGGCAATGGGGTTCCCAAGCAGACGGAAATAACTTTGAAATAACATTTTTTGATATTTGAAAATACTAGGCTAATAACATGTTATGTTATTTATAACAAGATTTGTTATTCGTCGTTATGATTTTTTTGTTATTGGATTGTCATTGTAATAACAGACTAATCACATTTTTAGTTACCGTAAACTGGGGTGAATCGGGACTACAGTCTGAATAGGGACAGCAGTTTTTAGAGCACTTAAAGCTTTTAAATTTGGAAATGGACGTACACATTTTGTTGGCCTGAGTCTGTTTTAACCGAAACCAAACAGAAAAATCAAAATACTGTGCTCCAACATGGTTAAAACTGCTGTCCCAATTCGCCCCATGTGTCCCGATTGACCTCAGTTTACGGTATTCTTCAAACAAATCTTTGTTATTATTTTTTGTTATTTTAACGGTGCACAGCAACCAGAACTTTTGCACCCAGATTTTTGTTGCAGACATTTTAGTATCTTCAAAACTACGGGTACTATCGAAATATTTTTTGATTCTTCCACTAAAATACTGTCCACAAAGTAATTTACAACAAAGTTTCACTAATTTTACAATCCCGTAGTTGCAGGATTGGGTCCGTAAGTTTGACAATTTTGGAATAAGAAGACAACAACATCCTTCGTTGCTGTGCACCCTTAACAACTAATCCGATCATCCTAATAACAATTGGCGGTATTCTTCCATAACAAAAAATGTTATTCCTAAGTTGTTTTGGCTTTCAACCAATATCAGACCAATAACAAATTTTGTTATGATAACATAAACTGTTATTAAACTCTTATGCGATAATAGATTTTTCAAGAAGATTCCATAACATTTTCTGTTATTTTAACAGTATTTGTTATTGAAATGGCATGAATTTTGTTATTGCCGTCTGCCCGGGTTGGGAACTGTTTCCTAACAGCTAATTATTTTCTTAAAAGAAGTAGAAGTAAGTGACAAAATTGAGTTTTCATAAGGAATTTTAGTCAATCATGCTTACGCTCATGCTCAAATTGAGTTTTCATAAGGAATTTTGTTAATTCGCCATTTTTATTTTACTAAAATGATTGAATTTTGGCACTGAAGTGACAAAGCTAATAACAAAGCTAAATTGTTCAGAAATTAGATGCCTACAAGATGATGGTAGTAAATCGTATTGATTTGAAATGATTTTTACCTGGCGGAAACACAAAATTGAAAATTGTATATAAGTAACATCACTTTGAATCAGCAAACAGATGCAAGAGTCGCGGGAAACGTCTCATAAACAAGATGTCATAATGAATCAGCGACCATTGAATCCTGTTCATCAATGCGTACACATGATTTCTTGGAAATTTCAATAGCGGTTACAACTCATCATTACATCAAATAGCTGCAGCTGCTGCTGCTGTTGCGGCTGCGAGTTTTCCCAAGGTCGGGGACTTCCTTTTACTAGTTCTTGCAAGTTATGGTAGAGCTGGGAATTGTTGGCAAAAATAATTACTTGTATTTAATTGGTTAAATTCTGTCGGGTGCGTTTGCCAAAATGAAGATTTTTCAGCACGAGTCTTACATTTATCCACGTCTGCTGAATAATCATAGGACCTGTCACAATATATCACACAAACGACGACGTGCTGAAAAGTTTAAGTCAAACTTTATACACCCAAAAATTGTCTGTACGAATGATGAACAACACTTTTTGCTGAAAAACGAACGATACCATAATTCTGCATCGTGGTGCATTACAAAAAAGGTTTCTTTCGGATCGTTAACGGCCATTAAACTTGTTTTTACCACAGTTCAACAATCGAAAACTAGTGCACAGAGAATGTGTCTCTCTTACTATGCTGCAACAGAGATCAGATCCATGACCAGAAGTTACCAAGCAAAGTTTAATGTGACTGCGCTGCCCTGCTGCCGTTCACCGACCGTCAGAATCAGCTGTGGCTTGAAGAGTCGATCGCCGGCAAGTATAGGTACCGTCATCTGGGGCGAATTGGGACACATGGAGCGAATCGGGACAGCAGTTTGAGCAATGTTACAGTCTAATATTTTGCTTTTTTGAAGTAGTTTCGGTTAGACCAGACCAGATCAGAGCAACAAAATGTGTTCATTCATTTCCAAATTTGATGCTTTTAAGTGTTCTAAAACATGCGGTCCCTATTCAGACTGTAGTTCCGATTCGCCCCAGGTGACAGTACTAGTTGATACAGCCGATCGGTAGTTCGCACAACTGTTGCACAAATCTTGATCTTGAACTTGGGCGGTTAGGGTTGGTTGCTGCAGCGAAGAACTTGAAAATTGCGTAGCTCACTCACGCCACCGACAGCGAACCAGTTCGAGTTTGACGCGGGAAAGGACGCGGTTTGAACTGACAGGTAGGACAGGGTGGGTTGGAATTCTTCTGATGGTGGACAATAAAAAGTCTTGTTTAAGTGACTGCAGCAAAACAGAGGCGTGCTGTGCTGCGTAAGAGATTGATTTCATGTAAAATGGCCAAATTTAGCTGCTGTGTGCAGTTACGGATGGGTTGTTTGTACAGAATATTATACACAACAATAGTTGTGCAATGAATCGGGCAAGGTTCTGAAGAGGCGAATAAATTTTGTAGTTGTATTCAGTTGGATGCAAATCAACCAAAAGAGGCTCATTTTAGTGCAACTTTATGATCTTTTTTCCCAATACATGACAAAACCCTACTTGTTTACTGAATATTTTAAGAAGACTTGTATACATCATTGAATGTAGATTGACAGTTCCAATCTTGAGGATACAAAATATAATTGTACTGTGATCGAAGTCATTAAAAAATATTATTATCTGATGATTGGTTTCAAATGTAAATTATAGTAAGATCATGTAAATTATAAAATGTTATCAATTAATGACACAATGTTAAAATATTCCACTTTTGGGAGCGGCCGTGGCTGACTGGTTACGGTGTTCGCCATCTGCCCCCAACGAGAAAGTTTACGAAATATAAATTCTTGAAACTCTGAACATAAAAAGAAACATCAAAGTTGCTCGAGTCACGGCTTGGGGAGCTATGATTGGAATTAGGAAAACTGTTACTACACGGATAGAAATCCTGTAAGCATATCCGGTAACTCTATGTTGTCGAATTAGTAAACATTGAAATGTTTCTAAAATCGTCCATATTTTTTCGATTTCGCTGTAAATGTTTTAAAAATCGACAACATTGTTGTTCAATTTCGGAAAAAATATTGACGATTTTGGAAACATTCAAAAGTTTACAAATTCAACAACATACAGTTCCAGATTAGCATACAAGATATGTACTAACTAACTATATACGCACTGGGTCTTTGTCCATTTGACAAGGGTTAAAAAAATAAAACTATTCGCTCCACAGCATTGCCTTGGCGTTCTCAATTACGAGATTCCTAATCGAAACTATGTGTCTGAAGGCTTGATTGTTAAGGCAATTGCAAACCTCTTTTTACACCTTAGGTTCCATCCACCCCGGGATTCAAACTGACGGTTTTTTTTATTTTGAGTCCAACTGCCTACAAGCGACTCCGCCGAGACACCTGGACTGAGCTAACGACCTAATCTGTAGGTTAGACCCGGGCCAACATTTACTTCCCCGTCCGACGGACGGACGTGATCAGACAAATCTCGTCTCAAAATTTGCCACCGGGACCTTCTGGAATCGAACCAAGGCCGACTGGGTGAGAGGCAACCTCGCTTACTCCTACACCACGGTCCCGGCAAGGGAAGTTCTAAATAACGTTTGAATCCGCTTGATCCAAACGTTCTTTAGGGCGGGGCTTGTCGATTTAAGCTGAGGTACCAAGCGCACGTCTAGCCTGCGTAAAAATGGGTCACTGAAGCTCAGCAGAGCTAACACCATCCAAATGCCTATGCGAGTTATTTGCATGTATATAATCCGCATGGCCCCGTTTGGTTGGTTACACGCACTCACACACACACACACACACACACACACACACACACACACACACACACACACACACACGCGTAAATAGCGACGTGGCGTTACATCGTGCTGCCACCGGGTTATTTTAAGCGCAAGAGTGTAAAAGTGCTGAGTCATCATCTAAAAATAGACGGCGTCCTATCTCGCTCAGCAAAATTAAATGGATAAAGTAGTCGGTTTCGATGAGAAAAAGTGGAAAACGTGGTCTAAAAATAGCGACGCCATCCCCCTATTGTTCGCTCTACGGCTTGGCGTTCTCTATAGGGACGTGGCGTTACATCGTGCTGCCATCTGGTTTTTTTAAGTGCAAGAGTGGAAAAGTGCTGACTCATCGTCTAAAAATAGACGGCGTCCTATCTCGCCCAGCAAAATGAAGTCGATAAAGTAGTCGGTTTCGATGAGAAAAAGTGGAAAACGTGGTCTAAAAATAGCGACGCCATCCCCCTATTGCAAGATTCAAACTAGAAACAAAGTGTCCAAAAGCTTGAAACAATGAGACAATCCAAACCTATTCATACACCTTAGCTCCCATTCACCCCGGGATTCGAACTGACAACCTTTGGATTGTGAGTGCATCTGCTGATCAGCGATTTTACCGAAGCAGGTTTATAACTTTTCCACACCCAAAGGAAAAATATATCTCAAAATCTGCAACAGTGGATTTGCTGCAGAAAATGTCACATTTTATAACATTTTTTGCAGCAAGCCAGTAGATCATTTTTGCCCGCGATTTCAGCGATCTGCAATTCTCACCAACACATATAATGCTGGCCCGTCCCCGAGCAACACTCCAAAGAGAAGCATATGTTGGTGCTCTTTCACACACTTTTTATCAGTGGTAGCATGTCGGATCAATAACCAAGAAGTTGGTGGTTCAATCCTCGTTCTGTTAAGGGTTTTTTTTTGTGAAATACAACCAAAAAGCCGTCGGTAATGTCGATAATTGTCGGTAACGGGCAAAAATGTCATACCCCTATATCGCAAAAAATGCATGGGGACAGTTTTCATGCAGATTCTGATATACTTTCATGCCGCCATGCATCACAATCATGCGACTGCCAGTTGGGTGTGGGTTCGATTCTCGCCTCATCCTCTTAGATCTTTTTTCGTTCATTGTTTGTCCTGTTTAATATTGATATTCAGTCTGCGTTATGTTTTTTATTTAAAGATTATATACAGCCCCAGTTCGCATCAATGTCCCATATGCATTTTCATCATTTTTGAGTTATTAATGCAGTTGGGTTTAAAATCGTGTGCTCTTTCAGAAAAGCCTGAAACATCCAGTACTTTGTTCTAGTAATCAGGAGGAAATCCAGTTTATTCGTGAAAACTTAACTGTTCGCACAAATGTCCCAAGCTGAGAAAAACGCATGGCAAGTTTGTCCCAAAAAAAATCGACTTTTTGGCGATTTTTGAGTGCAACTCCTATTATAAACCTATATAAACGGTGACCGTGGTGTAGGGGTAAGCGTGATTGCCTCTCACCCAGTCGGCCTGGGTTCGATCCCAGACGGTCCCGGTGGCATTTTTCGGGACGAGATTTGTCTGATCACGCCTTCCGTCGAATGGGGAAGTAAATGTTGGCCCCGGTCTAACCTAGAGGTTAGGTCGTTAGCTCAGTCCAGGTGTAGGAGTCGTCTCCCTGGGCCCTGCCTCGGTGGAGTCGCTGGTAGGCAGTTGGACTCACAATCCAAAAGGTTCGTCAGTTTGAATCCCGGGGTGGATGGAAGCTAAGGTGTAAAAACAGGTTTGCAATTGCCTCAACAATCAAGCCTTCGGACACCTAGTTTCGAGTAGGAATCTCGTAATCGACAACGCCAAGGCAATGCTGTAGAGCGAAGGTGGGGCAAGACGACCATATGGGGCAAGAGGAACAATCGCTAGTAAGGCCGTAATTTTTACAATTTTGATTATTTCCAGTATGAGGAATTGTTGCTAGCAAAGCAATTAGCTGATTCTACTACCACATAACCGCCAAAACGACGTAAACGCCACGGGGCATAAAATTGAATGAAGTTTTTTTCAAAACCTTTGTTTCCTTATAATATTTGGAAAGTACAAAATAAGGCTTAGGGTTCGTTTTAAGGCTCATTTTATCAAAATGCTATTTTTCCTAGATCAGTTGTGTCCCTACCAATGACTTGCACGTATTATAAAGTATGCTTTATGTCTTGGTTATTTTTGTAGAGAGCTTTTAATAAATCTTGTTAAGGTGGGGCAAGTGTATATGGATTTTTAGTATGGAAAAAAATACGAATTGCTGCAGCAACATATTTTATTGTGAAAAAAATACAAAAAAGTTCTTAAAAACTGATGAACAATTGTTTAAAAAATTGTCCATACGCGATATAATAATATCATGAAAATTTACTTTTTATCATCTAAGTAATATTTTTTTTCGTAAAAACGGTAAAATTTTTAGTAAAATATTATTTTTTTATCTAAAAATGAAAGAAACGTTTCAAATACATCCTAATCTGATGTATCTAAGTGATAATAGTTCAATTGTTAGTAAATTAGCATGCTTTTTCATGCATTGTTCCTCTTGCCCCAACTGGTTGTTCGTCTTGCCCCATTAGTTGAGTAGAACGTACGAAAAATCAATAATTTTAAAATCAATTTTTTAACATTAAAAAACAGATTTTTTTTTTAAAAACTTGTTCTATCAAAGTCTTAGTCAAGACCTGGAATAAGATGCTTCTAAAAAATCCGACAGATTTTTTAACGTTTTTAATGAGTTATAACGAGCATTTCCTTAGCTTGTTACACTTGCCCCACTTTCCCCTAATTTGATTTTTTGATAAACGGTGATAGCACAGGAACCACAAATCTTATAAGGTTGGTCTTAAGCTCAATTTTGAAGGAAATTTAACGTAGAATCCATTTATATGATCAAAATTTAAACTAAGTTATTTTTTCTACCTGTATTGTGCAATTGAAAAAAAACAGCCCTGTTTATTTATTTTATTTGACCTCACCATCGTATTCTCCGGCCAATTTTAAATAAGAATTATCGACAGAAATGAAAATGTTTCCTTTGAGAGATACCGAGATACATTTTAATTTTTTGGATTTTTTTTTGTAATTTGACACAACTAATACCTTGAACAATCTATTTTTTTCTTCAAGAAATATTTATTGGCTCATTTTAAATGCAAATTCACTCTTCTTTCCAGAATTGATCTTATTGTTATTGAACCATGTTATAGCTGGCTATAGCAGTTGGAATAGTTTTCATGGAAACTGAACTATCATTGACTGGTATGGCAGAATGGATTTGTGGATGGAATAGAATTGATTGTTTTTTTTTCGTTGACCGCATTCCCTTCTTGGATGCACTCTGTTTTTGAAACAAACACTACATTAAGATTACTACTTGTTTTTGTCTAATTGTATAAATCTGTTGGTGTTTGAATTTTAGTTCCTTGTCAATTTGCAGGTGATGGTAACCGTTTCAGAGTACCCCCGAGGCCATCATTTTGCCATGGGCATGAAAGAAATAGTTCCATCAGCAAAAATGCCAAAATCTGCTATATGGTTTAAAAGATTGATCATATAAACCAACTTTTATACTGTAAGCCAGCTCTATCTATTTTGTTCAAGCCTGGTACATTTAATTTCAAAAACAAAACAAAATACTTCTGATATCTGTAAATAGCAGCCGAATTGTGTTCAAAGAATTCGAAATGATTGAAAAACAAATCGTTATAGTTCGAAGAGTGTCGAAATCATCGCAACTAATTTTGGGAATAAGCCGCTCCACAGCAAATCAAATTTTATGGTGTTTTAAAAACATTTTTCAGTTTTACACTTTTCAGAAATCGTTCTCCTACACCTTGTAATCGTCCTTCACAAGAATAAAACCATTATTTATTTTAATTTGTTCGGCCCGATCGTCCCCTACGTTGCGTACTTCTGCGGGGACGTCCAGAACAAGAAACGAACGAAACTACGACGGCAGACGCAAACACCACTGGGAGAACGACACTACAAAATAAAAACACGGCGACTTTCTAGGTCCCGATGCGACGACCAGTCTCAACGGGTGTCGTAACGCAACAGAACTTTATTCACAATAATTAAAATCAAAACATAAAAAGAAACACAAAACGTCACTTGTCATAGTTGCCCGAGCAGGGGTAAATAACACGGGAATACCAAATTTTGGTATTACTTGGGCAAATAACAGGGACCAAAATGTGGCCTTGGTTGCCCAGTAATATATGGTAAAATACCATGAAATCATACCAAAGTCTTGTATGTGGAAGGGCACAACAAAACCAAACCATGTCATTCAAAGGGTAAAATAATACCTCAAAATTAAACCATTTCAATACCAAGTTGAGGTCTTCTGGATTTTTGAACATTGCTTGAATACCAAAACTTGGTATTGCCATGATTTTATTTTGAGGTATTCCTGCGCCCTTGGAAAATCAGATTTTGGTATGATCATACATCATTTTGGTATGATTTCATGGTATTTTACCATCCCTTACTGGGCAACCAAGAGCTTATTTCGGTCGCTGGTATTTGCACAAGTAAGTGAACGGCCCGAGCGGTTTAGGCTTTCAGGATTTTTGTGATATTTACTCGTAGAGTCAAAACAGATCAGTAAACTTCACTTATCTGTATATTACACTTTTTGAAGATTACATTTTTGCGGTAACACTTTCAACTTTTACGCGCACGATCACATCACTTTGCATTGAGATCTTCATCGAACCAGTTCTCTACGTTGAAGCCAGACTTGTCCTCCAGACCTCTTCGCCGAGCCATGCCAGACCCGAACTCTGCTACGTCCCTGGTTGACTCCACGGCGGCTAAGTCCCGGCGGACTCTTCCCAGCGGCTAAGTCCCGGCGGACTCTTCACAGCGGCTAAGTCCCGGCGGACTCTTCACAGCGGCTAAGTCCCGGCGGACTCTTCACAGCGGCTAAGTCCCGGCGGACTGCGGCCTCCACCGCTAAGTCCGGCTGGACTGGGGCCTCTGCTACTGGTGGCTGCTGGCGGGTCCGGCTGGTCTGGGGCTTCTTCAGGATCTGGAACTGGACTGGGCTTGAACTGGCTGGAACTGACTGGAACTAACTGGAACTAACTGCCCTCCTCAAGAATTTTGGGGTTTTTATAGTCAGTCCCCGAAAACTCTACTAAATTTTGTTCTACTAAAAGTGGTCCGTTTCGATGAGAAGCATCGATGAACCTCATGAATTAAATTATGCAGACCTCTGCAATTCTTCATGACTTTCCGTATGGTGTAGTGAGTACACCTCAAAATCGGAAGTCATGGGTTCGAACCATTGTCGTGAAACTTTAAATTATGTTATTGGAATATCAAAATTATGTTCCTAAAACATTCTCAAAAATGTTGGTCAATAATGAGAAGGTCGAATTCTCCATTGAACAAACATGCCAATGAATTTGGTTAAGCCACACCCTCAATTTCCCCTGTGTAATAACATCGCACATTCATAATTGAAAGCTTAACCATTTTTTTGATTGCCTAACAATTGGCGAAATTTAATAAAGGGCTTTTCAGGTGAGGATGACTCATGATCCACACCTGTACATAAGCTTAATTATTTGTCGCGCAACGCGAGTCGACGGGTAAAATTATTTATGCTTGCGTAAGCGCGCATGGTCAGAACTGTGGTGAGGATCGAAAAATGGACAAATTTAATGATTTAAATTTGAGGTCGCTGCATTCCCCCACACTTACCAGCTAGATGTTTGTATTCTTGAAAAGCATTAAAAACATCTATCGAAAGTTATTTGTAGGTTGAAATAATATTCCCAAAGTTAATAATTTAAAAAAAAATACTTTGCAAAAAATCATAAAAAGATACTTTATTGGCTGGCTATAAAAAATTGATTTAAAAAAAATTGGTTCGGTTAATCTCCCCCACACTTATCAGCTAGATGATCGTCGGAAAGAAATGATCATCTATGGATAGAATATTGTCGGGTGTAGTGATCGTGCGGTTTACAATTTGTTCTTCTTGTGCTTTCTTGTAAATTGCTTTATAATTATAATTGCTCTTTTGATTTTTGTACTGTAAAATTATTTTCATTACTCTTTTGCTCTTCTGTCCTGTTAAATTACTTGAATTACTGTTTTGAACTTCTCTTGTAAAAATATTTTCGTTGAAACTGATTTAAATAAACTTGCATTTGAAATTAATTTTCATTATCTCTCCTAAAAAAAACATTGCATTTTTAAGCAAAATTTGTTGTTGTTGTTGAACTGTGTTGATCGGCTGGTTGTTATCGTTGTCGTCTTCCATCAAAAATTATCTTTATCGTGAGGCTATTCATTCCACAGTGACTTGGTCAATTGGTCAGTTTTCGAGGCTAAGGTGTTGAATTTCGTCGATTAGTGCAATTGTCGTTTCCATCATGAATTATGCTTCATAACCCAGCTGTGAGTTGACTATGGTCAGTTTTGAGAGTGCATTGACTTCTCATTTGCTGAGTATTGTGAATTGTTCGTAAATCCAGTATTTTTGTCCAAAATTGACTTTTCCAGTTGCTTTGTATCTTTGACAATCTCAAATTATTGACATCGGTTGATGTAATTCTTGTTTAGGAAATGTTGTTTGTCCAAAATTGTCTTTTCGTGTAATTTGCAACTTTGGCTTTTGTAAATTAATGACATCGGATGATGTTATCATTTGTTTATCATGATCTTCTCCTTTTCAATAGTTTCAGGCGTGTAGTATGCATTTTTGTTCCATAATTGATGTTTCGCATTTCAATCATCTTTACTTCGCTTGATTCCACATTTCGATTTAGTGATTTGTTTTACGTGAATGTCTCGTTACTAAAATTGCGTTTTAATTCGTACTTGATCCTCATTGATATGACCTTTTACATCAACATCAACACCGTTACCTGTCCAACCTCCCGCATGACTTTGCCACTCACCATCTTGCCATCACAAACTTCTGCATACGAACGCGTAGAACCAGCATACGAACGCGTCGATCCTTGTGTTTCGTCTCCCGTCTCTGCCATATTTTGCTTCTGTTTTTAGTTTTGTTTCTCCCACAAAAATTTAAAACTTGTTTTCTTCGCATGAACAATATTTTATAATTTTCAGGAATCTATCATTTAATTTCTGTGCAAAATTGAAATTCAAATTTACTTACAATCTTATAAAACTTGTTGATATTTTTATATGAAATCAGTTCTATTATTTTTATTACTAAAAAAAAAAACAAATCAGTTCTAATTGACTATTATGTTTATACTTTAATTAAAAAAATTACTCTATAAAGTTTTTCATTGATCTACAAATCCTATCATCTTGTCACTGCATAACTGCGCATGTTAAAATATCCTTTCTGTTCTTCCAACTTTTTATGAAATCTGTACATCACTTTGTGTTTTCAAATTTTTCAAACCCATTGAATTAATTTGTTTATTTGAGCAATTCGCAACAAAGCTGAATTTGCACGAAAGTAGTTGGTTCAATATTCATGTAGAAATTTTCTGAAATTTTATCCTTCTGAATTCTTTACAGTTTAAAGTTGTTTTTCCCTTGAAGCATTATTTATCCCTTGAATTTCCCTTGAAGCATTATTTATCCATTCCCTTTAATTATCATTTGACTATCCCCGTAAAGTGCAAATGTTTTGAAATGTTTTTAACATATTGAATCCCCCCATGGATTACAACTGTTTTGAAGCTATATTCGACATGAAAACTCTCCCCATAGAGTACAATTGTCTACTTTTTAATCCCTTTGGCGTTGCTTTATCTTATTTGTATATTACACTTTTTAAAGATTACATTTTTGCGGTAACACTTTCAACTTTTACGCGCACGATCACATCACTTTGCATTGAGATCTTCATCGAACCAGTTCTCTACGTTGAAGCCAGACTTGTCCTCCAGACCTCTTCGCCGAGCCATGCCAGACCCGAACTCTGCTACGTCCCTGGTTGACTCCACGGCGGCTAAGTCCCGGCGGACTCTTCCCAGCGGCTAAGTCCCGGCGGACTCTTCACAGCGGCTAAGTCCCGGCGGACTCTTCACAGCGGCTAAGTCCAGGCGGACTCTTCACAGCGGCTAAGTCCCGGCGGACTGCGGCCTCCACCGCTAAGTCCGGCTGGACTGGGGCCTCTGCTACTGGTGGCTGCTGGCGGGTCCGGCTGGTCTGGGGCTTCTTCAGGATCTGGAACTGGACTGGGCTTGAACTGGCTGGAACTGACTGGAACTAACTGGAACTAACTGCCCTCCTCAAGAATTTTGGGGTTTTTATAGTCAGTCCCCGAAAACTCTACTAAATTTTGTTCTACTAAAAGTGGTCCGTTTCGATGAGAAGCATCGATGAACCTCATGAATTAAATTATGCAGACCTCTGCAATTCTTCATGACTTTCCGTATGGTGTAGTGAGTACACCTCAAAATCGGAAGTCATGGGTTCGAACCATTGTCGTGAAACTTTAAATTATGTTATTGGAATATCAAAATTATGTTCCTAAAACATTCTCAAAAATGTTGGTCAATAATGAGAAGGTCGAATTCTCCATTGAACAAACATGCCAATGAATTTGGTTAAGCCACACCCTCAATTTCCCCTGTGTAATAACATCGCACATTCATAATTGAAAGCTTAACCATTTTTTTGATTGCCTAACAATTGGCGAAATTTAATAAAGGGCTTTTCAGGTGAGGATGACTCATGATCCACACCTGTACATAAGCTTAATTATTTGTCGCGCAACGCGAGTCGACGGGTAAAATTATTTATGCTTGCGTAAGCGCGCATGGTCAGAACTGTGGTGAGGATCGATAAATGGACAAATTTAATGATTTAAATTTGAGGTCGCTGCATAAGTAATTGGCATTTTCATACCATTTTTGAGTGCAGCAGTTGCAGTTAGTGAAAAAACGGAAATGATCCATATGCAACAGCCAAATCTACTCACCTGATGATTTCATGTTGTTCTTAGTGATATTCTTCACCACATCGAATGCATTTGTCATTGATGAACGGCCTGTGCTTGAAGTTCTTGAAGCTTCTGAAAAATAACAACATTGAAAAATAAGTGTTATTAAAATGAAACTGGTTTGAAATTCACCAAAATTGAATAATCTGTCAATTAACTCGTTTTTCAAAGTATTTGGTTATCCCAACTTAGAGAAATTTCAACGTTTAAAAAAAATCTTAGTGAGTACCGTCATCAGGGGTGACATTGGGTCGGGGGGGTGAGATTGGATCATACAAAAATGCTGAAATTTGTATGACCCAATCTCACCCCCCAGACCCAATGTCACCCCTGATGACGGTATATCAAAAAAAAATTTAAAATCAACTTTAACATTTTTGGGTTTCAGGTCATTTGAGCGCAAAATTAATTATTTTGTCAAAATTGGTCAAAATTTTCCCATAGTTTCAGAAGAATTTGATAAAACACTTTAATACCAAAATAATACCAAAATGTGCCATCCTGACTTAGAAAATTTTCCACAATTTCAAGTCATTTCTTTAGGGGGTATATCAAAATGTTTAAAATCAAGTTTGAAATTTCCGATTTTCAATGAAAGCATTCACTTTAAGACATCATTATAGCGCGAAATTAATTATTTTGTCATAATTGGTAAAATTTTTCCCATAGTTTCAGAAGAATTTGATAAAACACTTTTATACCAAAATAATACCAAAATGTGCCATCCTGATTTAGAAAATTTTCCACAATTTCAAGTCATTTCTTTAGGGGGTATATCAAAAATGTTTGAAATCAAGTTTGAAATTTCCGGTTTTCAATAAAAGCATTTGCTTTGAGACATCATTTTACCGCAAAATTAATTATTTTGTCAAAATTGGTCAAAATTTTCCCATAGTTTCAGAGGAAATTGATAAAATACTTTAATACCAAAAGAATACCAAGTTGTGGTGTTCGACCATTGACAAATTCTGCAATTTTGCAATATCAAAACAATACCTTAAATTGGTATGATAGCACATTTTGCTCTTGCATAATCCTTAAGACAAATTTTAAAGGGTCCAGGAATACCAAAATTGGGTATTGATACCAGAGAAAGGTATTATTACGCATTTCCCTTGTTATTTACCCATGCTCGGGTGACGCTAGTTTCGTACTACTCCGTGCATTTTCTTAAAATACAATACAAATACGCACCAGCCAAAGAGTAAGTAAAGAGAACAATTCTCGCTTACTTTATCAAAAGGTCCTATGTATAAGGAAACCCATGGCGCATAAGTTGTTTTGAAAAGGGAATTGTTTTTGGTTCGATATAGATTGGGACCATCCATAAACCACGTGGACACTTTAGGGGGAGGGGGGGGGGGGTTTATTGCCGTTTTTCCACGCGCCATGCAAAAATTTTGTTTTTTTGTATGGAAATTGTCCACGACACGGGGGGGGGGGGTTAAGATTTCCAAAAATCTGTCCACGTGGTTTATGGATGGTACCGATAAAAAAAACATAATACAACTTTTTTATCATTTTAATAAATTTGTCCCAATTATTTGAAATAATTTTACAAAACTTTGTATTGTGTTACACCTTACTTGCCTTTCCGAAGAGGGCTCATTTTTCTCAGACAGAAGACAGACAGAAATACACGAGTGCCGAGATAGCACGATCACGACGACTTCGTCTTTAGCTATCACCCATTTTTCCTTCAAGCAGCCCACAATGGGAACCAGTTCACTTGCTGTAATACTACAGTGCACTCGTTTCTCACCTAACAAGTTACGGTATTTGAATTACAAATAAACTCCGCCAGAGCAGCAAGATATCCTGCTGCATTCCAATGCAATTTCGTATTTTAGCCATGTGAGAAGTTTAAATAGAGAGTTCCGAGACTCCTGTCGTTTGCGGTGGCGTCCAAATTTAATGACAATTTGACCACATTGTACTGAATGAAATGGCGTCAACCTTGGTGTCGCCATTCGGTTGCGGCTTAATTGATAGTTTGTGCAAATTGAACGCAAATTTACCAGTAGGATCGTATCATTGATTAATTTATAAATTGCTACCTTGGGTAATATTAACGTAGGGTGAGGCAAACCTGCCTTCATTTATTTACGTAAATGAATTACGCTCTCCTTAATTTCATTTCATTTTCAAGCTCTAAATTTTTATGAACTCACACGCGCTTTGAGAGCAATAGAGCCCTTTGCGTTAAGCCTGAGTTGTATTGTTAATTTGACTTGGTTAACCGCGGTGGATTTTCTTGAAATAATTAGAACTGTCAACAATCCACCATACATTTTTCGATTTTCCCATAATCCCTTAACCTTAACCGATTTGGCTCCAAAATGGCTCAGATACTTGTTTTTGTGTAAGGAATCGAATCAGGAAAAACGACTTCATATTGCCATTTCTGAGCCAGTCATTAAAAATGGTAAAGTTTGACGCCCTTTGCCTTTGTTAGATTGCATTTGCTACGATTTTTAGAAAATACCATCATTGTCAGTACAAACATTTACACAAAAATTATAGAATGTTTGTCATTTTGGAATATTATTGCATTGCCAGATTATTTATTTAAAAAATATTTTACGACGCCGCGGTGTACCATTAATAACTATCTGATAGATAGATTGACATCAAGAAGAACTTGATGTACCAGCAGCTTGTAAAAGCTACTTGGGACTTGTAGAGAGCTTCAACAGATGCGAGAAAACATACTTGAGCCATTCCCACAACAAACAAGGGGGGTAAGGATCAAAGTTACCCAACGTTTTTAATGACCTGCTCACAGACACACAGGCACACAAACGCCTAGGTATATATGATTAAGTTAGACATCAGCTCAGCAAATGGCCCCATGTCGACTTGAGGAGCTCCACTTGAGATTGGATGGGATGGGTAGGTGGTTATAAAATAAGTCTGTTTAATAATTTATAAACTGCTGAATCGGATCACTTCGCTCCGCTAAATAATTACTTTGACTCGTCCTGCGCCGCTCGGAAACTGACTGTGTTCTAGGTGGTTGCTGGTGGTCAGAACAACTCCCAGTACTAAGGCCTGGCTAACAAAGGCTTTCGCCGTCTAGAATGACGACGGCGACGACTACAACTTCAGCGCAGGTACGTAAACGGATTTCTGGTCTCCACCCTGCTCTAGAACCGGCTTTTGGCCCCAACCTGACGACGAGAGAATGCGATTTGAAGCGATCTACAGTTTTTTGTTGCTGTTGTTGTCTTCCGATGGGGATCGTTCCTGGCGACTGGTTCTATTCCATATCAACGACGTCGATTCTCCTTACCCTCTGCCGGAGCGTGTAACGAGATACAAGTTTTATTTTTGTACTGCGAAGCGTTATTTTTATTTTACCTTATTTTTTGGGTGGAGGCCAGCTTCGAAAGCCTTGAAAAGGTCTCTCGTTTGACCAGTTGCGAGTCGCCTGAGCATCGCGTGAAGAGAGCCAGGCATGGTTGAGATGGACGCCGATCGTCGTCAACAGGAATGTCAAGATTGACGACGACAAACGACGAAGAAGCTCTTAACTGTTGGGCTAAATTTGTCATCAATAAAAGCCCTTGCACGGCTGTGGCATCGTCAACAAATTTATTTATATTAAATTGAAATGAACCAAGGCCGTTGCAAACATTTTTCAAAGTTTATGTCACTCAAATTCAAATATAGTACATACTGCATTTAGAAAACGCAAATTTTGAAGAATGTACTTTGGTCCTCCACACGATACTAATAAATGCAAGTTCTCGCAGATCAAAATCTACCTAAAAAAACTAACTTAATCCACCTATGTGGTTGGTGCCTTCCTCACTTTTTACCAACATTTGGTGATATGATGGGTTTGGACACAAATTCTATCTATTTCTCAATAAAAAAATTACACAAATGTCACTTAAGCGGTCAAAACTTGAAACTGAGCGTTGCCAGATCTTCAATGTTTTGGACTCATTGGAAAGGTCTTTCGATTACCTAAACAACGATGGGTCGGATGATGGAGCCGGACATAGTTTACATACATTTAAGTGAGACCCGGCTTCAAAAAAGATCATAATTATCACTTAAGTGGTCATAACTTGAGACAGGGTTGCCAGATCTTCAATGTTTTGTATTCATTTGAAAGGTCCTTTGATTACCTAACCAACGATGGGTCGTGTAGAGTCGTGCTATTTGTAAATACCATTACACATACCATCGTAGTTCCAAATGTTGAATACCTCTAGACATCGAGTACTTTGGCAGGGAGTAAGTGTGGAGGAGACAGATAGTGTGAGTGAGTGGATGAAGCTGGACGCGGTTCTGGAGATTATCCGAAACCTCCGAAACCTTACGGGCCGGAAGCGGCCTTCTTGCACTGTCGGTAAGCGGGTGGACGGGAGGATAGACCGGCATCTACAATGCGCATCCGCGCTACTACATCTGGTGACGAGGATTAAGCGGTAAGAGGATTGAAAAGAGATGTTTTCTTGGGGCGTGGGCGTAGCGCTCAGTGATCACAGTTGCTGCGGGGAGGATGAAGGTTGACAGGAAGGAGAGATTTTCAGTGTGGTAGTGCGGTTTTTTTTTGTTACATTTCTGGATGAAATTTTGGGAGACTGTTTGTTTATGTTTGCAGTTTCATGGCAGACGAAAGATTCAACGAAAGATTTATTTTTCTCTGTACGAGATATTTGCAGATTTTTGCTTTGAATTACCCAATGTTGGGTATGATTCTTTCGTTCTAAACGTTCTTACAATTCTGGAAAAATGGGGTAAACTTTCAAGCTATGCAATTCACGTTTTGCTTCGATGATGTAGACATTCATGGAGAGTTTTCTGGCTCATTGTCCATTTGAAAATAGATATATTTACTACGACTCGATGAAAGTTTATGAGTTGAAATTATTCGAATCAATACATTCTTTTTCTTGAAGTGTTAGTTGAGTACAAACTGAATTGAAATCGGACTCTGAGGAGCTGGCTGAATAGAAACTCTGAGGAGTAGAATTATTATTTTTCTTGTGTCTTGTGTCAATTTTAGAAGTTCAGATATTATGTTTCAAGTAGAATTTTGTTTAAGAATTATAATGTACAGAATTGTTTTCATAATATCATATATTTTTTAAAAGTTTTCATAGTATCACATATTTTTAGGAACATTAACAGTTTTTTCAAGTTTCGTTTCAGATTTACCCTAGACTAGCCGTGGGAAATCTGGAAACCCGAGTTCGTGTAGTCGAAGAAAATTCAGCATTATGGAGTTTTACTATTTCGGGTGAAAAGAATCTCCGAAGAGTTCATGGAATGAAGTTTGTGCATTTTCTGAGGAGTTTGCATGAAAATTCGAGGTTTGTTTTAACAAAACTCTGAGGAGTTAGAGCATTTTCAGAGGTACGCGCATAAGATGTTCAAAGATAAACAAAAAATCGAGGATGGTGTTACAAAGCTCTGAGTAGTTGTACTTACACAATCTGAGGAAATGTACTTTCAAACTCTGAGGAGTTTTACTTCGAAGCTCTAAGGAGTTTTACTTTCAAGCTCTAAGGAGATGTACTTCTAAACTCTGAGGAGTAGTACTTCCAAACTCTGAGGAGTTGTTCTCCGAAACTCTGAGGAGTTGTACTTCCAAACTCTGAGGAGTTGTACTTCCACACTTTGAGGAGTTGTGCTCCGAAACTCTGTGGAGTTGTACTTCCAAACTCTGAGGAGTTGAACTGAAAACTCTGAGGAGTTGAACTGAAAACTCTGAGGAATTAAACTGAAAACTCTGCGGAGTTGTACTTCCAAACTCTGAGGAGTTGTGCTCTGCGGAGTTGTACTTCCAAACTCTGAGGAGTTGTGCTACGAAACTCTGAGGAGTTGTATTGAAAACTCTGAGGAGAGGTACTTAAAAACTCTGAGGAGATGTAATACTAATTGTTATGATGAGAAACTCTGTGGAGTTGAGCTGAAGAATTTTTGCTGAAAAATAGAAAATAGTTACTGAGCAAGTACTGTAAATGTTATTTGTGACTTAATAGTTTTTGATGCTCAGCGGTAGAGTTTAGTTAAATATGTAGTCTTTGTTCCCAGATATTTGTATTGACTTCATTTGGTTGTTCTAATCAATACATGTTTTTGAAATAAACGTTCATTCTGACCTCACTTAAGGTTCATTTTTGACTGGAAATACACCATATAAGCTTTGCAATTACTGAATACCGTAATCTGGGGTGAATCGGGACTACAGTCTGAATAGGGACAGCGGTTTTTAGAGCACTTAAAGCTTTTAAATTTGGAAATGGATGTACACATTTTGTTGGCCTGAGTCTGTTCTAACCGAAACCAATCAGAAAAATCAAAATACTGTGCTCCAACATGGTTTAAACTGCTGTCCCAATTCGCCCCATGTGTCCCGATTGACCCCAGTTTACGGTAGTGAAGTTACGAACTCTGAGGAGTTGTAACTACAAGCTTTGAGTAGTGAGATAAGATTAACTTCTATGAGTTGCAAGAGAGTATGCTCTGAAGAGAAGAAAAATCTTCATCGAGAAGCTGTGAGAAGTTGTTTTTTATAAATTCCTCCTGTACAAACAAAAAAAAAACTCCGGGCGAGGAGTAGAGCTGAAGAAGGACGGCTTACTTCTGAAGTGAAAAACGACGAGCGACCGGAGCAGGAATGACTTAACGGCCTAACAACAACCAAGGCCGGGACCGATGTTCTACTTCCCCATCCGATGGAAGATTGTAGCAGATGGGAATCAAACCCATAATCATCCGCTTATAAAGAGGACAGCGTAACCATTCGGCCAAGCCTGCTATCGAGAATATTTTCAGCATATGATATGCAGCATCTGTATGCAGTAGTGATTGCCTTTAAATTTTTGAGGAGTTTTTACTGACTGAAATCTGAGGAGTCAATCTCAAATGTTTTAGAAAAAAAAATTATTAATAATTGTCCTCAAATATTACTAATCTATGGAATGTGCTTAGAGGAGTTGCATGAAAATTGTGGATGTAAAAAACTGAGCAGCTAAAATAAGTGTATTTAAGAAACAATTTAGGTGATATCCTGATGAGTGTAATTTAAAAAATAAACGAGTACAATTACTAGATTAATTCTGATTTCGATTATTTTTTCCAATATAGTTTTGCTTTGAGTGTGTCCTCCCCATTTTATAATATAGTCTTATATGAAACAAAGACGACATATTGAACGAAGGCGAATAAAAAAAAAAGTGGCAGGGAAGGAGCTGGAAGGAGTATATTACATACAAAGATTTATAAGCCTAAGGACAACAGTCTGATTACGTGATTCGCCAAAAGTCAGTGTAATTTGAATTCGTTCGTGTCGGCGGTTTACAAATTGGACTGAATATTTGGTATTTTAAATCAATGTGATTAAATGATTGTACCTAAATTTTGAGGTTCTCTGACTACGTTTAAGGACTAATAAAGTAAGGGGGGATGTTGAGTCGTGCTATTTGTAAATACCATTACACACACCATCATAGTGCCAAATGTTGGATACCTCTAGACATCGAGTACTTTGGCAGGGAGGAAGTGTGGATGAGACAGATAGTGTGAGTGAGTGGATGGCGCAGGACGTGATTCTGGAGATTATCCGAAACCTCCGAAACCTTACTGGCCGGAAGCGGCCTTCTTGCACTGTCGGTAAGCGGGTGGACGGGAGGATAGACCGGCATCTACAATGCGCATCCGCGCTACTACAGGTCGGATAATGGATCCGGACATAGTTTACATACATTTAAGTGAGATCCAGCTTCAAAAATGTACATAAATATCACTTAAGTGGTCATATCTCGAGACAGGGTTGCCAGATCTTCAATGTTTTGGACTCATTGGAAAGGTTTTTCGATTACCTAACCAACGATGGGTCGGATGATGGATCCGGACATAGTTTACATACATTTAAGTGAGATCCGGCTTCTAAAAAGATCATAATTATCACTTAAGTGGTCATATCTCGAGACTGGGTTGCCAGATTTTCAATGTTTTGGACTCATTGGAAAGGTCTTTCGATTACTTAACCAACGATGAGTCGGATGATGGATCCGGACATAGTTTACATACATTTAAGTGAGACCCGGCTTCAAAAATGTACATAAATATCACTTAAGTGGTCATATCTCGAGGCAGGGTTGCCAGATCTTCAATGTTTTGGTCTCATTGGAGAGGTCTTTCGATTACCTAACCAACGATGGGTCGGATGATGGATCCGGATATAGCTTACATACATTTAAGTGAGATCCGGCTTCAAAAAAGATCATAATTATCACTTAAGTGGTCATAATTTGAGACAGGGTTGCCAGATCTCACTGTTTTGTACTCATTTGAAAGGTCTTTTGTTAACCTAACCAACGATGGGTCGGATAATGGATCCGGACATAGTTTACATACATTTAAGTGAGATCCGGCTTCAAAAATGTACATAAATATCACTTAAGTGGTCATATCTCGAGACAGGGTTGCCAGATCTTCAATGTGTTGGACTCATTGGAAAGGTCTTTCGATTACCTAACCAACGATGGGTCGGATGATGGATCCGGACATAGTTTACATACATTTAAGTGAGATCCGGCTTCAAAAAAGATCATAATTATCACTTAAGTGGTCATAATTTGAGACAGGGTTGCCAGATCTTCAATGTTTTGTACTCATTTGAAAGGTCTTTTGTTAACCTAACCAACGATGGGTCGGATAATGGATCCGGACATAGTTTACATACATTTAAGTGAGATCCGGCTTCAAAAATGTACATAAATATCACTTAAGTGGTCATATCTCGAGACAGGGTTGCCAGATCTTCAATGTGTTGGACTCATTGGAAAGGTCTTTCGATTACCTAACCAACGATGGGTTGGGTGTTGAATCCGGACATAGTTTTCATATAGATAAGTGAGATCACACACACAGAGACATTTGTTCAGTTTTCGATTCTGAGTCGATAGGTATACATGAATATAGGTCTTTGACCTGTTTTTCAAAAGTTCATTTTTAGAGCAGGATTATAGCCTTACCTCAGTGAGGAAGGCAAAAGATATCATATTCATTAGAATGATTGAAAACAACAGTAATTTTTGTTGTTAGGCACAATGATTTATTTATTAGATATAGATTAGATTAGGCACAATGATTTGTTCGGGCTATCCAAACACAAGTTCTGCATTATTTAGCACATCTATTCTATTGAGCAGCGCAGAGTGTGCAGTGTCTTTCATTTTTGGAAGCACATATGTACTAAAACTCGTTCTCGAGGCACCCAAAATCGCACTCCAAAGAACCTCAACCTCATCTCACGATCGCTGCGATTCATTGCTGTACATTATGGCCGTACTATTTTCAATAATATGTACGATACGATATGGTCCACATGTGGTGTTTGGGATAGTTACACTGAAAAAGTGGATAATAACGGTGCTGGGATAGGATAGCGTGGGTGGTGGCTGCTCAAATCTGCTTCTTTGGTTCGACTAGTCGACCAACTTGAGTCGGTCGGTGTGAGTTAGTTCCGCCTAGCCGTTTATGTCAAATGCAAGCTTTCGTTTTTTTTTTCTCTATCTGTTGATTGAAAGCGTGTTATGATAATGTTCTGATTAAATCGAAGGGCGTGTGACTATATCCGTTATTGTTGAGTTCAGCACTTGTTTGAAATATTCAAATAAGATGGAGTAGCTTTCACACCAAATAGACTTTTTTATATACTAGTTTTTTCTCGAGTATAAATATCCGTCTGCCAAAGTTTGTATGAAAATCTTATTTGGAGCTTCCAAACAGCTTTTAATACATTAACGTATCCCATTCCCCAGGAAAGACCATTTCCCAGATAACATTCCCCAGAAATCATTCAAATTATATAAAAGAGAGATAACACTAACATACAAAAATTATCAAACATGACTGCGCAGGCTCAACTCGAGGGGAAGCATGTAGTTTAGGGTCCCCAGAACCACGTGTACTTTGAATTTTTCAAAAATATTTAGACAGGGCCAAATGGTTTTTCTCCAAAGTTTGTATGGAGAATTAGGGCGTTCGTCAATGTTGCATACAAGCAAAAAATTGCATGCAATATGTGGGAGTAGCGAACAGCACTAATCCTTTACACAAACTTTGTAGAAAAACCATTTGGCCCTTTCTACACCCAAAGTTAAAGACCGAGGGGATAGTCCACCCGAAAAGAAATGTGAGGAAAGTACTATTTTGCGTGAGTAAAGACCTCTCGCGTGTTCATTCGTTCATTGAAACAGTTCATCCTATTGAGTGGCTTATATGGACAAATGACCGCCACTTAGTCACCGAACCATGGTGGCCCATACGGCAAAGGTTCAATAAGCCGCAGGTCTTGGGTTAGAGTCTCGGTACCGGTACATTTTTATTGCTAGCATATGTTGGTGCTCTTTCACTCACTTATCATCAAGCGTCCATAGCGCGGTGGTAGCGTGTCGCATCAATAACCAAGAAGTTGGTGGTTCAATCCTCGTTCTGCTAAGTGTTTTTTGACAAAGAACTTTGTCCTAAGGGCTCTATTCTGGTGAGGTGTCAATCCAGAAAACCGAAAAATGTCGCGCGTTACGAAAATGTTGCATGCTTGGTACTGGGGAAGAGGTCTGCGACGCAACAAGGCACTGTTGCGTCACCATTTCGAGTCAATATAAACCCCGCTCGATCAGCCCAAGAAAATCATTCTATCGCTGGACGCCGAGAAGTGAACAACAACCTGGACCTGGAAGCAGATGGCCTGGAGGCCCAGAAGCAGTTGGCCGAAAAGCAGCTGGCCTGGAGCAAGGAGCAGCCCAAGCGGAGGCAGGCCAGCCGGAATATTCTGGCCACAAGACACGGAGTGGCCAGAACCCTCAGGGGTGTTCCGAAGAAAGGCCATACGAGACTGGGCAATATGGGTATCAAACTTCTTGGATTTTGATACTGGTGATGAAAATGGCCATTTTGACAGTATTGGCCACAACCTGGAGTGCCGGTGCCCTCAGGGAGGTTGTCCCGGGAGGACATTTACCGAACCATACGATTTTGGGCAATATGGGTATCAAACTTCTTGGTTTTCTGGTACTGGTAATTAAAATGGCCATTTGGACAGTATTGGCCACAACCTGGAGTGGCCGGTGCCCTCAGGGAGGTTGTCCCGGGGAGACATTTATCAAACCATACGGTTTTGGGCAATATGGGTATCAAACTTCTTGGTTTTTGGTACTGGTAGTTATAATTGCCATTTTGACAGTATTGGCCACAACCTGGAGTGGCCAGTGCCCTCAGGAAGGTTGTCCCGGGGAGACATTTATCAAACCATACGGTTTTGGGCAATATGGGTATCAAACTTCTTGGTTTTTGGTACTGGTAATTAAAATGGCCATTTTGACAGTATTGGCCACAACCTGGAGTGGCCGGTGCCCTCAGGTAGGTACTCCCGAGAAGACATTTACCGAACCGTACGATTTTGGACAATATGGATATCAAAATTCATGTTTTTCGATAATGGTTATGAAAATGGCCATTTTGACAGTATTGGCCACAACATCATGCCAACTGCGATCGTTTGACGATTGATTGTTAATATTCGTTCTATTTTTTTAAAATGGAAATTGTTTGGGGGAAAATAATTCAATTAAATTAAATGCCAATCGTCAAAAGCTTTAAAAATGGCACCAAAAGCAGGGAATGGAATATTTCAAGAAATAACTCTTTCGTGAATTTTTCGTAGGCCCTGAAAAGCGCCATTTTGTAGCATTGCAGCAGAAGTTGATTCCATTTTCTCGGTCGTTCATCCAAGTAGGCCTTGTGTTTCTCCTTCGACGGCATCTCGGCAGCAATTTCACACACACGCTGGCGTGTTTCTTCTTCTCGGAGCTTGCTCTTGATTTCCTTCAGTCGTTGTTTTTTTCCGCTGCTGCTGCTGCTGCTGCTACACTCATCCCTCATATTCGGAACAGTTTACAGATCGGCCAATGTTCAAAAAATCATAGAAAATCGATAATTGAACTTAATGTCTCACTTTTACCTTCATTTTAAAGCTTTTCTTGCGATCTTTCGAATGCTGTATCAAACAACTTAAAATTTTAACTTTTATATCAAGTTTTTTGAGAAACACTTTGACCCTTGAAATCCACAAATTTGGAACACTTTTTTCTTACGGATGTAAACAAACTTTGGTTCTCTCTAGGAGTACATATTTTTTACAAAATAATGACTTCACACACTGCAACCAATAAAACTCATGCTTAGTAATGTTTTATGAATGGTCTAATAACTTTTTTTGTGAAAACATCAGTTAAACTCAAGTGTTCCACAATTGTGGGAGGCACAATAACATCCCACAATCATGGAACAGGCAATTTGGAGGCAGTGTTTTGCTGCTCTGTATAAAATTGTCTTGAAATGAAGTTTTTTGTTCAAAAAGTACTACTTTTATTAGTGAAATAGCAAGAGAATGTCCAAATAAAGGTCCTAAAAATAGCGGGGTCGACAGAAGAGTTGCATTTTGCATCCTATTGACAAATTACCACAAAAGTGTTCCGAATTTGTGGGTGTTCCGAATATGTGGGATGACTGTACGATGTTGTCGGTTCGAACGATGACGATGGAATGAAAATCGTTGGCAAAAATGCTGCCTTCACGACTCCACGGCAAAACAAAACAGCCAATCAGAGAGCGGAAAGATTTTTTGCGTGGGTCAAAGCACGCGCTTGCTTGTTCAAGGCCAACTGCGATCGTTTGACGTTTGACACTTGCAAGCGAAAAATTTTAATATTCGTTCAAATTTTTTAAAATGAAAATTTTGGGGGAAATATTCAAATTAATTTAAACGCCAAGCGTCAAAAGCTATAAAAATGCACCAACAGCAGTGCATGAATCATTTGAAACAATAACTCTTTCGTAAATTTTTCGTTGGCCCTGAAAAGCGCCATTTTGTTAAATTGCGATGTTGTCGGTTCGAACGATGACGATGGAATGAAAATCATTGGCAAAAATGCTGCCTTTACGACTTCCCATCCCTACCAGTGCATCAAAATGCGAATGACGTAGGAATGGGATAACCGGTGCAAAGGGGCGGGACATCCGTCTCCATTCTAAGCCAATATAACCCCGCTCGGTCAACCCTGGGAAATCATTCTATCGTTGGACGCCGAGGAGTAAACAACAACCTGGACCTGGAAGCAGATGGCCTGGAGGCCCAGAAGCAGTTGACTGAAAAGCAGCTAGCCCGGAGCTAGGAGCAGACCAAGCGGAGGCAGGCCAGCCAGAATAATTGACAGTATTGGCTACAACCTGGAGTGGCCGGTGCCCTCAGGGAGGTTATCCAAGGAGGACATTTACCGAACCATACGATTTTGGGCAATATGGATATTAATATTCATGGTTTTTGATAACGTCATGATTCGAATTCCCGGACGCTTCGAAACCCGGACACTCCATCTTGTTTTATCAATTATTTGGATATAAGTTCGCATTATGAATGTCAAAACTGTGTTATTTGATGAATTCCAACATCAACTTTCATTTAAAGTTTGTTTGAACGTTGTAGTTAATGCCAAAACAATTAAATACAATAAAATTATAAGTTTACCAAAAATGCGAAACATTTCACTTGAAATATTTCATAGGCGTTCGAAGCACCGGGAAGGCAAAGCAGAAATTTATGGTTTCGATTTCCTTGAATTCTAGTGAATTTTTACATAAACTATCGATTGTTTTGATGTTAACAGCTTATTTGAGACCTAAAGAATGTCATTCACTAACATTTCAGTCCCAATTTGTGCGATTAATAAGTAAAATCGAGTGTCCGGAATTCGAAGCAAAAGTGTCCGGATTTCGAATCAGCTTTTATCAGTGTCCGGAATTCGAAGCACAACAAGTCATTTTAATTTTAAAATTCTGATGAAAAATTGTTAGAAAAGACATATTTTGCATGCATTTTCTTGAAACTGACTGTTTATACTACATCCTTATGATATTTCTACATTTCCAACTTATTACATGATTTTTTGACAGCTATAACAAAAATGATATGGCACTAAGTGTCCGGATTTCGAATCATGACGTTATTGGTAATGAAAATGGCAATTTAGAAAAAGTTAGCCAAAAGCTGCTGTGGCCGGTGCCCTAAAGGAAAGTTTTCCCGGGAAGACATCTATTGAACCAACGAGTTTTGGCAATATGGGTATCACAATTCATGGTTTACAATACTGGCCATTTCGAAAAAGGTGACAACAATCTGGAGAGACCGCTACCTCACAATTGTTCGGATTGGGGGACAAACATCGAATTATAAAGATATCATGGTTTTTTTATTCGGAGTTTAAAGAGAAATTGAGCGAAAATATAAATCCAATAATTTTTTGATTTTATCTGACGCATAATTCAACAAAATGGCTTAATTTTAAAAGCTTTTCTGCTAAGTTCTTTGTCATACTGGTCATGTGTAACATAACCACCTGCACCTTTTTTTGTTAAATACAACCAAAAAGCCGTCGGTTATGTCGATAATTGTCGGTAACGGGCAAAAATGTCATACTCTTATATCGCAAAAAATGCATGAGGACAGATTTCATGCAGATTCTGATATACTTTCACGCCGCCATGCATCACAATCATGCAACTGCCAGTTGGGTGTGGGGACCCTAAACTTCATGCTTCCCTACGAGTTGAACAAAAAAAACTCTCTCTCTGTCACACACACATACACACACACGAAAAAAAACGAAGTTGACTTTATAGCTGTCGGCCACCATTGCTAGTACCAACCACTAGTGTCTTCCTTTTATCTACAAGGACTTCGCTGCACTGGGCTCCTAAGTGTATGAAAGTATGGCACGGAGCGACGGCGCCGAATACCCATATTTGCACAAAGAATTTTAGAGCGCCCGCCGCGGGATTCGAACCGGCGACCTCTGGATTGTGAGTCCACTGCGCGGTCCGATTGATCCACACGGGCGGGACCAAAAATTACAAACACTTACACAAACATACACACACACTAGGATGTAACAAAACGTATCAATTTTGCGGGCATTTCAGGGCATGATCCCTTAGGTGTTCTAAGCTTTTTCACAACTTTTTCTTCACTCTACCAACGCAAGCAGATTTGGGATTAAAACCGGGACATAGTAGAAAACGTGATTGTCTCTCACTCCAGTTGGCCTGGGTTCGATCCCAGCCAGCCCGGTGGCATTTTTCGAAGCGAAGAGAGTGAAGGGGTAATGCACCCCTTGCTTTTCTCGTTACACGGAGAAAAAAGAGTTCCCAAAATCGTGAACAAGCGTTCATGAAAATGGGAACCACGAACAAAGTGTTCAAATCCCATGGTACGATTTTGAAAAACGTACCATGAAATTTGAACACTTTGTTCGTGGTTCCCATTTCCATGAACGTTTGTTCACGATTTTGGGAACTCGTTTTTCTCCGTGTATTAGGTAGATTTATCCGAAAAAAAACCTAAAAAATGGAAGGTTTACATTCCAAAACAATACTGGCAAAATTTAAGCATCGTAGTAAATAAAAAGCTTAAGCTATTGCAAAATTATCTATATCTATCTATCATTATTCATCTAATTTTAATTGGACTTTTAAAATGATTACTGGGCAAGATAAAAGGCTTTTATTCTATACACCATTTAGTTCGTATTGTCTCGCAAGGTTGCATTGAATGAATCTTAAATGTTTTTAGAAATATGTTATTTTTAAACAAGTTTGATGTTTTCTCAACTTTTTTCACATTACTTCTTTTCACATTGTTTATTAACAGTTAAAATGTTGCTTCCTTCAATATAAACAACTTCGAAGACATTTAAGATGAAATAAGGTAGTTTTTGAAATAGCGAAACGGTGCATTCGTGTGCGATGAATTATTTGGCATGCTCTGATGTTGACAAGTTCCGGTTTTGGCACCTCGGGTTTTGCCCAATAATGGATAATATTTTTGCCAAATAGAAATAAAATGTTTAAGAATGGACTGTATTCAGAAGCAAGTTGATTTTTCCAGAGGAGTATTTCCTTTGGAATCACCATGGCCCTCACTTTTTTCATACATTCAATAAACTCATCGAGTTAATCACTGAAACTAAATATTCCCAGCACTTTCGCGTGCCTTGAAATAATATTTCCTGTTTTCGCTGCGCATAAAAAAAAGTCCCACGCATATTTATTGTGGGCAGGGTTGTGATCTCTTGATAGGCACAATGACAACCATTATTGGTGGAATAAAAAACCTACCACACTGCGTAATAAATATTTATCATCAGCTGACGATCGAACCAGATATCTTAATCATCTAATCGGAAATCTAGCCTACATTAGAGGTGCCACTGCGGGTAAGTTTTACCTGGTTTGCCTCGACCGTTCCATTTGCATTGACAGTTTATGGCCGATCTTATAAAAGGTGTGATAATTGATCCAATATCGACGCTTCTATATACTTAGCACGGCTTGATATATTAGAAGGCGGCTAAAGCAGCTTGAATTTGCGTGAAAGTGGTGGCGATCGATAAGCGAATAATCCACAATCGATTGCCAACGGTTATGGCTTTATGATACTTTTGCATTAGTTAATCGATATCAAAGAGCAGGAAATTCCAGAAGCAAATTCCAGGAAACTGAATATTTTTTATAAGTTGTTAAGCATGAATCATTTTGCATTTCCATTGTGAAAAAACAATTGAGCTAAGATCACCACAATAACATACAAACGATTGTTTCCAGGCCGAGAAGACTATGTTTAATCTTTTTTTCATAAAATTATTTGTAATGGGTCCTATTCGGTACTGAGACCTGGTTAGGACCGAGTCGGCTTTTGTAATTACAGTTTTCTTAAAGCTGAGAGTTTAAACAGAGAGTCTTGTGTACTTTTTTGGTTTATTTCACGAATAATTCATTTCATAATTGCAGTTATAAAAGCCATATTTGTTACCCACCCTGTCGAAAAAACACCCTACTGTTCCTAAAATATAATCGGGTTTAGTCGGATGCATCGACTGACGAAATAACCGACTAATCGGCCGATGTTGCAACATACGCTTATGGAAATTTAACCCAGACGTAAGCCGACGAATCGGTATTCGCAATCAGCCAACTCGACCATACGAAGTTGGCCGATTAGAAGGTTGATTAAAATCACTGTCCCCGGAGAAATCCGAGAACCTGCGTCTTAATGGAACCGGCGTATGAATTAGCTGCCAAAAAGTAATGGATTACATACCCACAACGTTTCGGCTGCTAGTTTAATCACCTAAAAATAAATTTACGAATTAGAAATCATTGTCTATTTTTAAGAACTTCCGGACAAAGTTCCAAATGTTCTGTGATTAAAATTTATTTGATATTTCATAATAAAAACTTACCCCAAAAGATTTAAGTAAATACACCGATGGTCAATTGAAGCACCGGGCCTTCTGCTGGGACCGCTACCTCAAAACTATGTTTTGGTTCATTACCTTGAAAACATTTAAAAACAAACAAACACTTGAAATAATAAACTTGCCCATTTTTCTTAAAAATGATTATTGAAACACTTAGAAAATACTTACCAAAATTTGTACAAGCTACTTTTTGCTACAACATTGAAAATTGCAGGAATTCCGGTTCAAATTAACGCAGACAATAATTTACCTAAGTCCATTTAGTAAACAACACTAAAACGTATTTCATTGACCGATTCTTTGGCCAATTTAGTGCGTTTCCGTGCATGCCCGACTTAAACCAATCTAATTTGCCGATTAAAAGATCGACTGAAACGTTGGCATCGACGCATGCCAACTTAGTAGGTTTACAGGTCGGTCGTTTTAGAAGACACCCGATTTCGTTGGCTGATTGCTCAGATTGAGAACTGTTAAACTTTTTACAGGGCAATATTAAAAAGTCATCAACACGGAGAAAAAAGAGTTCCCAAAATCATGAACAAACGTTCATGAAAATGGGAACCACGAACAAAGTGTTCAAATGCCATTGTACGTTTTTCGAAATCGTACCATGAGATATGAACACTTTGTTCGTGGTTCCCATTTTCATGAACGCTTGTTCACGATTTTGGGAACTCTTTAGTCTCCGTGTACAATAATAGAAAAAGGAAACAATTGCAACAAATGCAATTCCTCCATTTGGCTCCTTCCTCTATGCACACGCCAGTGATTTTGCTTTTTTTTTTTGTTAGAATCATTCCATTTTAGACAAATTCATTCATAATCAAAATCTTGCAACATTGATCGACTTGAATGAATTCACATATGGACTCCTTTTCAAAAAAAAACTCTGGAAATGATCTGCTAGGCTTACTGCATGCACGAACAACCAGATAGCGCAAATTTAAAATAGCTGTCATCTGGTGGCGAGTAGTGGAAACAACCGCTCTTAAGGGGTTAAATACAATTTTAAAATTGATCAAAAATTAAAACTGCTGAAAACGACCTAACTTTGCTGGCAATTGGTATATTATCACTTCTGAAAATTGCATCACGATATTTCATGGTTGAGTGATGTGCAGATGATATAAGTGTGATTTTTGGCTCTCGCAACAACAGCGCCGATTTCTGACTGAGTATGGGGTCAATTGGGGGACACATGGGGCAGTCCATCTTACCAATAAATGGGGGGGGGGACCAAAGGCGAAAAAAGTATGGTGATAAAATTGTTTCGAAAAACGTTACGTAAACTGTTATCAAATGGTTGAACCTCTATAATAAAATTGGAATCGTCAATGTCAATGACTATAGAGAAACAAAAAAAGGCAGAGAAGCCCGAATTTTCGTGCTAATTCATATGGATTTTTTCATTGGGTCCTATTATATAACAAAAGGAAACATTGATTGATTGAGAAAGTTGTCAATCTTGGTCTCCAGCTGGACAACAACATGACCTGGAAGCATCAAACCAACACACAGTGGATCCTCTCCGAACAAAGGTGTGACAAAATTAAAAAATGCCAGGTAATCTACCAAATATGACATATTAGGGTAATTTTGGGCAGCTGAATTCAAAAAACACATTTATTTTTTCATGAAATAAAATCTAAGTACATTAGGGTGGTTCATAAATATTAATTTTTCAATTTTTTTTTAATTGCTGAAATTGTATTTTTTTATATCAATAGTAGCTTGGAATTTTGATTGTGTGTGTGTGTAAATCTAAATACACAAAATGTTAGGGTGGTACCATATCACAAAGATTGATAACCGAAATTTTGTAAAACCAAATTCGTAGATACCACACTTTTAAATAACAGCTTTGTCATCTTCCGAAAAGTTGATCAGGGTCAGTACAGTAGTAACGTTAGAGTGGTCCAGTTAATAGGGTGTTCCAATGTTAGGGTGGTACCATATCAAAGTGTTATTTGGCTTCTATGAGATTATCATAACATTTTAACTGTGCACATTTTAGTAGTATCTGTAGTTTAGGTAGAAAAAGATCAGAAGACATTTCTAGAGTTTTTTTTAAAGGTCCTATAAACATATGAAACACAATAAATTAAAGGACCTTTAAAAAAAACTCTAGATTTTTGTTGAGGCCAACGAAAATTTCATTTCAAGTTTTTATCTCGTTCTCCTTTCGAATATTCTCCAAATACTAGGGTGCAAAACAAAGATAAACCTAAAAAATTAACTTAATTAACTTTTTTTTTGCATTAGAGTTATCAATTAGAGTAATTTGTGATACATTTTAATTAAAAAAGTTGAGAATAAAGTTTTGAATTTTATTTTTTTTAATTTCCCATCTTCCCTCTTCTCTTCATCCACGACTAGAGGCAAGATCTGCTTTGCTTTTTATGTACTAAGCTGCACATAAAAATATGTAAGGTAAAAACTGCTTTTAGGAAGAATTTTGGAAGATTTTTTGGGACAGTTGAAAAAAAATCTTGCATGGTTAGGATTCCCACAAGAAAATCTATCGTACCAAAAAAAGTATGTACCGTCATCAGGGGTGACATTAGGTCTGGGGGTGAGATTGGGTCATACAAATTTTAGCAATTTTGTATGACTGTATCTCACCCACCAGACCCAATGTCACCCTGATGACGGTATTCATTAAAATGTTTGCAATTGCTCATTAACTATGTTTATCACTGCCCGCATCACTTTGTTCCAATAATTCTCCACGCAGATACACATCGTAGCTTGTGTGATATCTTGTGACACGTCCTATCTTTTTCAGCAGACGGGTCGCAAGATAGCACACAAGCACATCTGATATTTTCAATAGAAAGTATTTTCGCCGTTGAAGTTTTCAGTCATTCCAAGAGGAATATTTAACCAAGTCATAAAATAGACGAGGGTGAGGAGGGGGGGGGGGAAATCTCATCAAGTATTATTTCAGTACATTTGTTGAATTCTTGAATATACATCCTGGCAGCACTGGAAAGTGATGGACGTGTGAGTTAAATCCTGCTCCAAACAAATTCATTTTTTGAAGTAATTTCGCCATAAATTTACGTTCAAAACGGTGGAAACTGTTCTTTAACAACAGTGTTATTGCTGCAAAGTGAAGTGCACGAAGAATTTGCGGTGTTTGCAAGTTAAATCTAAAATTTAATTTTGTAAACAAAGTCGAACTGACAATATGGCGGCTTGCGCAAAGTGCAGTGTTTTGGTGGAGAACCAGGGGGGTATCGAGTGCAGTAAATGCCGCCAACATTTTCACCCGGCGTGCATTGGCCTGAAGCCGGAAGCTCTACCCCGGATCGCGGAAGATCTAAAGCAAGGAAAATACTGGCTCTGCCAAGTGTGCGTGGGGAAAATATCACTTTTCTCCGTGTACGCTCATCCGGAACTGAACCGTCTAAAGTTGGACATTGTCGCGGAGGTTCAGCTATCAGTCCAGCAAACCATCGCGGCCGTACAGCTCAAGGCCGACTCAACAGCTGAAGAACTTGGCGCCCTTAGGGCGAAGCACGAGATGAACTTTCTGGACCTGACTAAGCGAGTACAAGCTCTGGAACTTGATCAATCGTCCCACATCAGGGAAACCAGCTTCAAGTTCGACGACGTTCATCGCCAGCTACGAAGGGACGAGGTGGTGATCCTGCGAGTGCCGTTCAAAGAAGGTGAAGAGCTGCGCAACCACTTCGCCAATATCCTGACGGCTCTGCACCTTCCTCGAGAAGAATTCGCGAACGTGATGTTGCGAAGGATCTCGCGCGCCGACGCACAAGGAGCAGGAAGGCCAAGAGTATCAGCCCCACCGATAGTTGTCGCTTTTGAAAGCAAGTTCAAGAGGAACGAGTTTATGAAGGCCTACTTCACAAAGAAGAATCTGTCGCTGAATGATCTTGGCTTTCCATCTGGCGAGCGGGTGTACATCAACGAGAACCTGTCAGCTCAGAACCACGCAGCCTTTCAACAAGCCATGGCTTGGAAGAGGGAGAAGAAGATTCATTCGGTGAAGGTGTCGGATGGGATGGTATTCGTCCACACATCGAAGGAGTCGAAATCAATCCGGATCTTCCAAGGCACAGTAATTTGCAACCAGAAGGAACCACCGATGCTGTTCCCGAAGCCAGGAACCTTGGAGGGAGACAGCTCGGGATGATTCATCTGTTTCGTCGTAGTTTTCCGAGAGAGTTGTCATCGTCATCAGATCGCGTTGCCGTTCATCTGTTTTAGTTAAGTATTTTTATCTTTTTTTTTGCATTCCATTCAGTTTTTTCCGTTTTTATCATTAGCTTAAACTTCAAGTTATTTTATTTGATTATTCATCTGTTTTTGTTGCTCAAATTTGTTTTGAACTCTTGTTTAATTTATTTTTGTTTGGATTTAGATGATAATAGATTTGCCCAGTAGTACAGGATTTTTTGTTGTTATTGTTATTTTGTTTGTTTAAGCAGTTTATCTGAAAACCAAAACAGCACTATTATCTTTTGTTTTGCCCTGATTGCTCTTTTCCTACGCGTGTTTTTCTCTACATAGATTTATATATTTTTATGACTAATACTGTGAACAACGTGCAAGAACTGCGATTTGAACCAATCAATGCAACTCTGAAAAATAATCTTTCGAAAGAAAATGGATTTAAAGTTGGTCATTTAAACACATGTTCTATAATCTGTCATCACGATGATGTTAAAAACATTTTCACTCGAACAGGATTTGACTGTATAGGTTTTACCGAAACATGGTTGAATTCTGATATAAAGGATGCTCTGATTAAATTCGACAATTTTGAAATTCTGAGACATGATCGTAATTCTACAACAAGAGTGAGAGGAGGAGGAGTAGCACTTTTTGTACGCCCTGAATACAAAACTAAAATTATTAAAACATCCCCAAGAGATAGTATTGAATATATGTTTTGTGAATTAAAAGTAGGTCAGTTGCAAGTTGTGGTTGGTGTTATCTATAAACCCCCAACCTTGATGGATTTTAGTTTTTTCTTTGAGGATCTTGGTAACATATCTTCAACTTATAATAATATTATTCTTATGGGTGATTTCAATATTAATATTCTTGTCTCAAATCCAATGTCAAACAACTTTACTCGTCTTATAAATAGCTTTTCTCTCTCAATAGTCAACAAATCATTTCCAACTCATTTTCATAACACAGGTTCCTCATTGCTTGACTATTTCATATGTTCAGAAAATCTATCATCTACTCTATTCTCTCAAGTTTCTGTTCCAGCCGTGTCACACCATGATCTTATTTACACTGTTTTTAATTTACCTGTTCCTGTTGCGTCTTTAAAAACCATATCTTTCAGAAATTTTAATCGCATTGATAAGGAAGCCGTTAGAAATGATTTTCCAAACTTTAATTTTGATCAGCTTAATGGAATAGTGGATTGCGAAACTTTGGCTTCAAATTTTAATCATAAATTAATTCAACTAGTGAACAAGCATGCCCCTCTAAAAACGAAAACAATTCTACCAACAAGCTGCCCATGGTATTCTAGAGAAGCATATAATGCATGTGTAGATCGGGATTTAGCTTACCGTTTTTGGAAAAACAATAGAACTCTTGAAAACAAACTTATTTACAATCGTTTTCGAAATCGTGCTACAAATCTGATTAGAATTGCAAAAAAACAGTATTCTGCTAAATTATTTGATCCAACCTTGCCATCCAAAACAATTTGGAAAAACTTTAAAAGCCTTGGATTTAGGGACGACCCAGATAACCTTGACGATAAATTTAAACCTGAAGATGTTAATAACTGTTTTATCCAAAAAATTGAGAACTATCCAACTGGAAACAGACAACCTACTATTATTCCTGATATCGTTGAAGAAGACCAATTCAAATTCCGAGCTGTTACTGAAGATGAAGTCCATAAAGCTATACTTAGAATTAAATCTGATGCAATAGGGTATGATGAAATTCCACTTAAATTTGTTAAACTTTTTCTTGATCTTTTGGTTCCATACATTACGCTTTTATACAATAAAATCATTTCTACAAATACCTTTCCAACAATATATAAACTGGCTATAGTTAAACCGATACCTAAAATAAAAAATCCATCTAATCCTAACGATCTGAGACCTATTTCTATTTTGCCATCATTATCAAAAGGTTGTGAAATCTTGCTGAAGGATCAAATAGTTCAATATGTTACATTCAAAAAACTTATCACACCATTTCAATCTGGTTTTCGAGAACACCATAGTACATCCACCATTATTACAAAAGTTTGCCAGGATATAAATGCATCATTTGATTCTAACTATGTTACAGTACTTATCTTATTGGACTTCACTAAAGCCTTTGATTTGATTGACCACAGAATATTTATAGATAAACTTAAAGAACAATTTCAATTTTCTAGTGATGCTTGTGATCTTATGAAAAGCTACCTGAGCGACCGTTCGCAATTAGTTCAAATTAACGGAGTCCGATCTCAGTTTAGGTCCACAAAAAGAGGTGTACCGCAAGGATCCGTTTTTGGTCCGTTGGCGTATACATTATCCGTTAACGATTTGCCTAGTTTTATAACTCATTGTAATAAACAATCTTTTGCCGATGATACACAGATTTACCTTTCTTGCCCAGTTGATCAGCTTCCTAACAAAATATCTCTAATAAACTCTGATTTATCTGCTATTTCTCGTTACTGTAAGGATAATGGACTTGTTCTAAATACTTCAAAAACAAAAGCAATAATTTTTTCCCGTCAGAATACAGTTCTTCCACACTTACCTCCTATTCAAATCGACAATGAAAATGTAGAAATAGTTGATGAATGCTTGAACTTAGGTATTAAAATGAACAAACATCTTACATGGGATGATCATGTATCTCTAATAAAGAAAAAGGTCTATTCAACTCTTCGAACTTTAAATTGCCATAGACACACATTATCAATTGACACTAAAATAAAGCTAGTACACACATTATTAATGCCTCATTTCATTTACGGTAATGTTATATTTTCTAAAATGAATGTTGACACTGAAAGACACCTACAAGTTTGCTTCAACAGTTGTATCCGTTTCATCTACAATTTAAGGAGATTCGATCATGTTTCACAATTTCAAAGGTCAATTTTTGATTTGTCTTTGAGCAAGTTCTATCAGTTTCAATTATTGTTATTTTTATTCAAACTTATAAATTTCAAAGAGCCGCAATATCTTTTCGAAAGTTTAGTTTTCAGTCGTTCAAATCGCACAAATAATATTATAATACCAGTTCACCACACTAACTTTATGGGAAATTCATTCGCAGTTCGAGGCGCACGTTTGTGGAATGATTTGCCGCATAACTTAAAATCTATAACTTTATTTAGTGAATTCAAGCGTAGGTGTAAAGAGCATTTAAAAAATTCAATTTGAGTTTTGTTTTGGTTTTTGATTAAGCAATGCCTTGTATTACACACTCTTTTATAACTACATACACAGCTGATAATCAGTCTTAAATTTATTACTGAATTCTACTTAAACAAGTAATTTGTCGTATTATCGACATTTTTATATCTTTAGTTTATTTCGTTTTAGTTTTTAATTTAGTTGTTAGTTTTTAGTTTTAATGAAACATAAGGTCCTTATCATTTAAGTCAATGTATACAAAAAAGGTTGTACCTTCGGTATATTGTTGAAAAATAAAATACAAATACAAATACAAATACAAATATGAAGAAAGATCATAAGGCGATTGCCATATCTGACTTTTTGATCCGATTCGTGAATAGAGTAAAGTAGATCCACATTGACTTTTTTTAGAAACATGCAAATTTTGATCTTTCGAGTAAGTATGAGCAAAATTTGCTATACACAGTCTGAAAGTACATTAAATTTCACGACAGAAAGTGCATACGAGACTTTGGTCACACCCGTACAAAATTGTTCCTGAAAGGTTGAAATTCGAAAAAATCTTGAAAATAGTTAATGCTTTCTTTCGTTTGACTAGCTAAAAAGGGGGGAGGGGTCAATCAAAATTCCAAGAGCAGTAAAATTAACAACTTTTAAATACCTTTCGAATGCAGCCAGAAGAATCAAATTTGGTTTAAAATTGGCTGAGTTATGCTAGTTTTAAGAAAAAATATTTTTTGCGAATTTTGAAGTTTCAGCTACTAGAAATAACAAAAATGTCTGCACTCTCAAAGCCGCCAAAAATTCAAATTACATCCAATCTTGCTCAAAATTTGGGAAAGAGTTTTTGAAGGTATGAGAAAAATAGAAAAATACTAACACTACTGAAATTTAACATTCATTTTTTGATTTTTGTCACACCTGGATCCACTGTGCAACAGTGTGACCCAGAGAGTCTATAACATCCTGAGGACGTTCCGTCGCTTTGCGGCGGTCCTCTCTCAACCCACACGGCGCAAGCTGGTCCAAGCTGTGATAGTGCCGATGTTTACCTACTGTGACATTGTCTACTATCACGGGCTGTCTGCGGCGCTTAAGGAGCAACTCCACCGGTGTTTCAAGTCGGCAGTGCGTTTTGTATACAACCTGCGCCGTCGAGATACAACCGCAGCAGTGCGACACACCCTACTTGGACACGATTTGCCGATCAACTACCAGCTTCGGACAAGCTGTTTCATGAAGAAGGGGTACGATGGAAACTTGCCGGAGTACCTCCAACAACATCTGGTGAGAGGACAGTTAGAACGGACCCGCTCGTTCATCATCCCGAGACACACAACGATGAGCGGAAAAAGTGTGCTCGTCGCCGGAACCACGTGCTGGAACAACCTCCCTGCGGAGCTAAAAGGACAACCGACATTGTTGGCCTTCAAAAATGCATTTAAAAGAACCATTCGAAATTAATTTTGTGAGCCTTACAGTTAGAGTACTTTGTCAAGTTTATTTTGGATCCTTTGTAATTTTTCTATTTCCTAAAGTGTCTTCCTTGACCTGATCAAAAGTGTTAACTAACAAGTTATCGTACCCAATAAATCAACAAATTACAAATTACAAATGTATGTGTTTAATAAAATCTGATAAAAAAATCCTGATTTATTCCTTTAACTTGGAATGCTCGAATTTGCAAGCACTCAATAAAAAAATAAGGTAAATCCTACTATGTTTCAACCTTTTATTTTCTAATGAACTGTATAAAAACAGAGTTTATATATGTTGCCAAACGGTGAGAATATTCTCCCAAAGATCATGCTCGCGATCTCTCCAGGATTGATGAGCGGAAGTTCTCAAGGAGTAATTAACATCGCAGTCCTTTTCACCATGATCAGGACATGCTCAAACTCACACAATGGGTAAGACGACCTGGGAATGGCTTTTTGCTGTACGAGGATGATGAAAATACTCCGATTACTCGTCGCCACGATTTTGGAGGTGTGGTTTTCCCTTCGTACTCTCTCGTTTGCTACCCAGTTTTCAAAGAGGGAAGATATCGTTGCTTATTGCTGCGTAATAAAATGCAAAAGGATGTGTAGAACTGGCATGATGGTGATAGTTTTGTGCTACCTTTTCTCTTGGAACCGTTCACTTTATTGTGTACTCCACACTTGTTGTCTTCGGGTTCCGAACTGGAAAAAAACACGACGATTTTGCTGGTGTATTTCATTTTGCTCTTTTGGCAGACTTTTGGCTCTTTTCTCACTAGTTCCGTTTTGCGTACTTATTTGTGCATTGTTTGGTTCGGAACCATCAAAGAATATATGATGATGACGGTTGGTTTCTTTAAGGATGTGATGTTATAGACGTTATAAAGTTGTAACGACACTTCCTGTCTGTTGGAAAAAAAAAACCTTTTAGTGGGAGGGGTTTTCCGCTGATGCAATAAGATGAGGAAATCTATTTCAACCATGTGTTTTTTTGAAGTTTTAAACATCTGTATTAAATCAATAAGTTGAACATAAATTCCTAATATATGTAAAAGTTAAATAATTTACAACCTTATTCTATTAGCGAATTGAAATGTAGCTCCCACGAAAAGTTTTATCAAGTCAAACATTCAAAGTGCTGGTAGACAATTCTAACAAATTTAAGGCGATTTTATGTTCAATTTGCCATGAATCTTATGCACATTTTATTTGATCTATTGAAGACCAGCTGATCTATTTTAGAAACAAGGGGAAACCTTAAAAGCCCGGGACGTGTTCCATAAAGTTTTAGATAAGGTTTGAGTTGAATGAATTAGGAAGCGATTAATTTAATAGGTTCGAGCATCATGATATTTCGCATACGAAGTGGAAGCGTTATCTCTAGACTGCATACCCAGTTTCTTGAATTTCGTTTATCTAATTGATTTGTTTTTGTTCTGAATCAAATCTTATCATTATATCCATTATTATATCCATTTTTGACATAAATCGAAATTCATCTGAAATACAGTATTGCCTTGGCGTTCTCGATTGAGAGATTCCTACTCTAAACTTCACACAAAAAATATGTCCGAATGTTTATGATGTAAGGGGTCGTGCATAAACCACGTGGTCTCCTTAGGGGGGGGGGGGTCCGAAATTCGACCGAAAAAAACCATGAAAAGCCATGGGGGGGAGGGGGGGGGGGTTGACGGCTGACCACGTGGCCTTTAAAAAAAATCTTTTCTTAAAAAAAAAAACAAAGAAATACGCGCTTTGAATTTACTTATATGCATACATTTTTTGTTACACTTCAAAACCATACAATTATTGTGTTTAAAATTATTACTTATATTTCAATGTCATAATATTTTCCAATTCAATATTGAATTATATATTTCGGCAGATTCATATCAATACTTTGAGCCTCTTATTGAATGTACACTTTTTAATACTCATGTAACTACGTCTTGCAAAAGTTTAAAAGCTGTTAAAAATAAAGTGACAGTATCCAAAGTTAATATACTCTAAAAAATGCGTACCAAAATGCAAACACAATTTTTTTTGTTGTTGATAGTATCAAGTAGCTAAAAATGTGCTTGCAAATTTGCATTGAAAGTAGATGTAGTCTTCGATAGTTCTATTTTGGAACAACTTAAAAAATAAATAATGCTGACAATTTTATAAGATTTTCGTAACAAGGCAAAAAACTAAATATGTATTATAAATGAAGTGTCTAAAAATGATTCTCTGCGAAAAAAAAAAATTCAAAATCTCAGATCTTAGCTAATTACCGTAGCTGGTCCTATAAGTGATCGAAGAATCTTAATCGAAAGATTTCCTTTTGACACTTAAAACAAACTCAAGATATCTTGTATCTCCTCTCTCATGCAATATATTTTTAAGTACAAAGAAATTGAAAACCCCAATTTCAGGATTATCGCGCAAAATTTCAGTTTCACTACCTCATTTGCAAGTGAAACGTCTAACATTAAAAAATAACCAGTAACGAAAAAACGAACGATACATACTTTAAGATTCACCAAAAAATTTGATGAATATTTTGGTCTAAAATATATTCCTTATTTCATGGGTTACACAATTCGGATTGTTATATTACATAACATTTCATAAAATACACGTTTTCTATCCATCGGCAAAGTTGTAGGTATTTTTTTTTTAGTTTTTTTTATGTTAATAGGGACCATCTCTTGAGCCAAAGAGAAACATGAGCAAACATTTTAGATTTTTAGAGAAAAAAACGAGCTTCAAGCAAACATTGTTTTTGTTTCTCAATTAATGTAAAGATTAATAAAATAGGGGCCAAAGGTGCCCTTTCCTGAAAATATTAGTTTTTCTTTAAGCTGAGAAAATATACTATACCACTCAAATATATAGACACATTAAAATAATTTAAGTTTTAAAAAGTCACTTAATTTTTAAATGCCGATATCAATTTGTGAAATAAATTTCAATACAATGCCGTTAAAGATCAACATAAATAAAACTCCTTAAAAAAGATGGAACGGTATTTTTAACTCGCTGGTTCTCGGGCATAACTCAACCAACCGGGACATTTTTTTTGAGTGAATTATAAGGATGTCTAGATGATCCTTAAACTTTGCAGAACTCGATTTGATCAAATCTGTAATTTATGCGATCAAAAACGTCGTTCCAACTTTTGTTTGCTCTAGTAAAAAAAATCGCCCGAAAATCCGCGGAGACAAGCCCGAAAACCTGTGAGTTGAAGTTACCGTTCCAACGTTTTAGGGAGGCTTTGGCATCCGTGTATATTGGACATGCGTTGGGCGTCCCAGTGTTAATAATTTCAAAGATACTGAAAAGATTGAAAAATTAACTTATTTAATATTTTTTTTGTATTTATTTTGAGGTAATATCTCAGCAACCAAAAGTTGGATCAAAAATCTTAAATCGTAGTTAATTGCCTATTTAAACAACTGAAAAAAATGTAAAATAAATTCCAAATTTTAGCTCAATCTTTTTTAAATTTATCAAAACACGTAGTCGATAGCAAAATCAATTTAAAGTAAGAAAAAGACTTAAACAATTTGGATGTCCATGACTAAAAGAATGATTTTTAGCGCGTTGTCTACAACTTTTCCAAAGACACGCAATCGATTTTCGAGCAATTCTATACAAAATCGGTCTTTATTCTTAAATTTTAATTTTTGATTTTTTTAATCCGTCTGAAACCTTTTTTGGTGCCCAAGCCATTTTGCATCATTAGTTTGTCCATATAGTTTTCCATACAAATTTGGCAGCAATGAAAATTAAAAAATCTGTATCTTTTAAAGAAATTTTTGGTCGATTCGGTATCTTCGGCAAAGTTGTAGGTATGGATAAGGACTACACTGAAAAAAATGATAAATGGTAATTTACTTTGCTGATTTTTAATTTCACTTTTTGTCACTAAAACATGATTTGCAAAAAAAAACACTATTTTTATTTTTTTTAATTTTGCCAACTTTTCAGAAATTTCCAGAACGTTGTTTGAGTTATGAATTTTTGAATCAATACTGATTAAAAAAATCGAAATATTGACCGCAACTTAATTTTCATTTTATTTTTCGATGTAAAATCGAATTTGCAATTTAAAAGTACATTAGTGAAATTTTCATAAAGTGCACCGTTTTCAAGTTATAGCTATTTTTAGGTAACTTTTTTCAAAAATAGTTGCAGTTATTAATTTAAAAAAAATAGTGCCCATGCTTGCCCAATTTTGAAAAAAAAAAAATTTTTGAAATGCTGAGAAAATTCTTTGTTTCTGAGATATTGCCTTGCAAAGATTTTAAAACAGAAAAATAGATGTTTACTACCCAAACAACCCATAATTTTCTTATGTCGATATCTCAGCAACTATGGTGAAAAATTAAGACTAACATTTCAAATGGTCGTAATATTGAATGTTTGTCCCTGTCTCTGATTCTTGTATGGAGAAAAAAATTAAACAGCTCGACTTTTTTGGACACACTGAACTAACTAACTAGATATTTTCCTTAAAATAAAATGAAAATATTTTTTTCCTGAAACAAAACTTTTCTATTTAATTAATTTCGATTTTAAGAAAATATTTAAAAGCGCATTAAAATTAAATCATGAATGCTGTTTATATATCAAAATAGCTTTAATTCTTAAAGCATATTTATTCTGGATGCAATTAATTGCACTGCAATTCCATAATTTTGAATACATATGTTTTACTAAGTTGCTTGTTTTGTTGAGAGTATTTTTTACTTTCTGTACCATTTCAATTAATTGTTATACTGTTATTATTTACCTTAAACTTTGTGATATCATACTTTTTTCACGCTTTTAAGTGAATTTCTGTTTTTTTTTTATATATTGTTAAATTGGTTTTAATGGTGTTACAGCACCTACACAAATTAAAATGTTTTCTGTTTGACCCAATGTCACCCCCTCTAAAGGGTGAGTTTGAGTTAATTTTAAAACGATTGGCATTTATGAACGGTGTGATTATACAAGCCATATTCTGGGAAAATGTTGGTAAATTCAGGAGCATTCCCCAACATTATTTGTTTCGATATAATTTGAAATGTTTTTATTGTGTTAAAATAACAACGGTAATATCGTTTTTTTTTTGACCAAAAGTCACCACCACTGACGGTACATCATTGGTGTATAAACATTTTTGAAATCTATACTTATTTAGTTTTTTTTTAAAGATTTTTCACCTGGGAGGAAAAAGCCACGTGGCCATATAGGGGGGGGGGGGGGGTTGGCATGAAACCACAAAAAACCATGAGGGGGGAGGGGGGGGTCAAAAATTCTCCAAAAAAAGACCACGTGGTTTATGCACGACCCCTAACACTTTTGCACGTCATTAAACATATAAATTTAAATGGAATTTGATGTAAATTTGCAACAAATTATACATAAAAACATGATTTTACGTGTGATTCAACCGTTTACGTCGAATCTCAAGTTTACATAAACTGAGTTTACATGTGATTCGTTTTTCCTTGTCTAGTAAATTCACATATTTTTTTCTGTGTAGGTGTCCGAAGGCTTGACTATTGAGGCAATTGCAAACCTCTTTTTACACCTAAGCTTCCATCCACCCCGGGATTCGAACTGACGACCTTTGGATTGTGATTCCAACTGCCTACCAGTGACTCCACCGAGACAGGACCCAGGTAAACGACTCCTACACCTGGATTGAGCTAACGACTTTACTTCTAGTTTAGACCGGGCCAACATTGACTTCCCCGTCCGACGGAAGGCGTGATCAGACAAATCTCGTCTCGAAAAATGCCACCGGGACCGTATGGGATCGAACCCAGGCCGACTGGGTGAGAGGCAACTACGCTTACCCCTACACCACGGGTCCCGGTAATTGAATAATTATTCCCTCCAATTTTTAGTGAATTTTCATCAGAAATATTCTTTACAATTAAGAAATCCTCAAAAAAGTGTTGCACTAAACCACTGACGAGTGAGGGAAGAGTGAAAAATCGGTTGACAGATTGTTCGCTAGAAGCAAAAACGCCAAACAAGATGCGGTCAAAAGTGCTTTGCGCGTGGCACGTCAGTTCGTCAGTGACTAAACCCTCCGATTTGTGATTAATCCCTCAATATGTTGGAAAACATCTTTTCCGTTACGGTGCCAAATACCAAACACATCGATTTTTATTTTATCATATGTTCGAAAAAATACATCACGGCTATATACACGGCTCGTGGATGCAACTTCTGGAGGTCGTGATCAATAACGGAGTAGCAACTGCGGGTTCGCTCACTCGAATCGTGGTTCAAACGATACGTCATGACGCTCAAGTGTGGTTCGCTCATGAATGCGAACCAAGCACGAGCGAACCACGATCCGAACGCCTGCCGTGGTTCGCATGAACCCTTGCTCGCTCATCGCGAATGAGAGTGAGAGGGACCATCAATGAGCGGTTCGCAAGAAGAGCTAAAAAAACAGCACTCAGAGAAAAACATTTCATGATTTTGACAACAGAAGGTGACTATGGAGGGCTACAGAGCATGGCTGCAACAACTCATTGGGATGTCCTGGGTCTTCCAATGACTCCCTGGATTTATTATCGGTGGGTCCACCGCCGTAACAAGCAAGAGGTCGGCAGTTTATGACTGCAGATTATACCCGCATAGCTCCAGTGAGTATGGTAGACTTTTTTTTATATTATGTTGTTATGTCCTGGGTCAACAGACAACTCCCTGGTTCCTTGGGGACCTTCCACAAACGTAGACACTTTTTTGGAAATCTCAACCCCCCCCCCCCCCAACCCCCCCTCGTGGACAGTTTCCATTCAAATTTAATATTTTTTCTATGGAACGTGGTTAATCGCCATAGCCCCCCCCCCCCCCCTCACCCTAAGGTATCCACGTAGTTTATGGATGGTCCCTTGATAACTTTATCGTTAACAAATTTGAACAATTTTGTGGGAGTGAAGAATAAAAACAAATAAGTTTTTCTATCAGTGCCTACATTCTCCGTTGGCGAACCGTTCGCTGAACGCTCTCTTTACTCCTTTCAGAGCGAAGCGGCAAGCGAGCAGAGAAATGATGATCGAAATTTTGGTTCGCAAACCGTTCAAACCCGCCGCTCTGAGCGTTCGATAAGCGCTCACCCGATAGGTCCGTCGATTGAGTGGCTATGATACGCTCAAAAGCGAACCGTGACACCACTGGTGGGCACCTATGCTTATGCTTATGTTCGAAAAAATACACCATGATAAAACATCAGCTGAACTGCCTTTTTTTTTCAAAAAAATCTTCCATTCCATTTCCAGTCACCAAATGGGAAAATCCCTACGATTGGCACCAACCTTCGGCAATTATTGTCCTTAATGAGGGAAAACCTTCAATGACGAGGCAATTACTTTACAACCCGTAGACGCCATGCGGAAGATTTACGACCAACCGGATCTCGTTGTTTTCACAGCTCTCACAGACTCAATAATTATTGAAACACGTTAGAATAAACACCTCCCGAAAACTCAACCTAACTCAACACTTTCACTCAAAGGCATTTCATTCATAAATGAAGGCCCAAGAATGCTGGCGGTTCCCAACCAGACGGAAGATAGTGTCAGAAAAACAAAACGTTTAGAAAGGGTTGTGCTAAGATTGTAGCTATAAAGTTTTATTGTACGCATAAACTTGAACTGGTGGTTTGAACTCCAGGAAACCGAAAGCAATTTCGTGGCCTTGTCACAAAAATTCTTAAGGGTAAGGGTTGGAGATGATGAATATTGCACGCATCAAACCACTGGAAATAATGATTCCTACATGACTTCTGTTAAAATTAAAAGTAAAGGGGTATTTTTAATTCGAAATTCTATGAATACTATTTTATATAGGTAGTTTTACAATCAGTTAATTCCAGAAATCGTTCCATTTTTTACAGATGTATAGCTGCACATTTTCCACGATATTTTTTCAAATTTATTCTCATGTCTCTTTTCTATTTTTATGAATGAATATAACATTTTTTCTTCGAAGGGTTCCCAATAAAATATCAAATAACAAAATCGTCCTGATTCCTTTGAAAAAAAAAATCATTCAAGGCGTTCTCATGATAGATTGTAGAGCTCGTCATGTAATCAGATGCCGTCTTCAAAAAAAGTTGTGAAAATCAATGACATCGATCAACAAATAGATGAAGATGTATGATATTGTGTTCCACTAATTTTCAATTTGACTCTATGAGCAGAAAACTCAAACTGAAAAAAAAAAACTACAAATCCAAAAGCCACTCTCCAGCTTGAACACTCACTAATTTTTAATTTTATTCAATGAGTAGAAAATTCAAACTAAAAAAACTTAAAATTCAAAAGCCACTCTCCAGCTTAAACATTCCAACTGCACACCTGTGTGAGGATGCAAGAAAATCAAACACGACTACCGAATGCAAACCGATCGAATTTCAGTGCAATTAGAATGAGTCCTCTGCTCGTCATCAGTTCTGAAATCTTGATATCTTTTTCCTTTCGCATAAAATAATGCATCCTTCGGGTGAATGGCTTTGACTGATGCTGGGAGGATCCATTCAAAAAAAGATTCAAATAGAAAAAAAATATCCCGAGCCGAATTGAAAAGTTCCAAGAACTCTGTTCATGCTTTACGAAGCATTCTAGAATTTCTTCTGGAAGAGGACTGCTGTTGCAAACCATATAAATTGGCATCATTGACTGAGATTGGTTCTTTTGCCGTGTGAAAGCTGAAAAGTTGCAAAAGTCGATGTCGAACAACTTAGCTGAAAAGGGACTATTGGCGATTTTTTACGTTTTACCGTTTATTTCCTCAATTTAAGGTTCAGCCAGTATCCATCTTTTACTTCCGGAATCATAAGACTTTTACCCAGCTTTGGTGGATGTTGAGTCTTGTCAGATCGTGTTAACTCGAACTTTGTTAGAAGCCAGAAAAACATGGTTTTGATCTCCATCAAAGCAAATCGATTACCCAAGCATAGCCGAGGGCCAATCCCAAAAGCCATAAGGACAAAATCCCCCAGGTCATCGCGCCGATCTGGAGCAAATCTATCTGGATCGAAAACTTCCGGATCTGAGAAGTAGCGAGGATCTCGGTGCATAGGAAGAGCCGGGATCCAAATTGTGTCACCTTGCTTCAGCGAAATCACTCGACCATCAACGTTCAGATCATACGGTTTTGTACAGACGCGATCGATGAAAATCGCCTGGGGCCATTTGCGAAGAGTTTCTGTAAATTTTTAAAATCAATTAAAATCCTTATCACGATATTAAACTTACCTGTAAGAACTTGGTCTAAGTACACCATGGAGTGAATGTCTTCATAAGTGACTGATTGTCCATCTCTATCGTTCAATATGGACTCGATTTCTTCGCGTAATTTGACCTGGACGTGCTGATTAATGGCCAATTCATGGGCCATGAAAGAGGCAATATTTGTCACGGTGTCAAGGCCACCAAATACAAATACGGCACATTGTGATACGAAGTCGTCGTGGGTCCAATCTATAGAACAGGAGAATTCATTTGAAAAATGTATATTAAATTTTTCGATTACATGTATAAAAAAAACTTTGTATCGGTGATGTCGTGTATCATCTTGCATGCTAACGCCGGCTTCAGTCGAAAAATTGAAGTTTTGAGAGGCTAAATTTAACATTTTTTTTACAATCTTCAGAGTAGCCAAACCACTTGGAAGCCTTCGACAATATTATCACTGTGCAATTGAAAATTGCTTACACACCCAAAAACAAAAAAAAAATCCCATGTATTTTGAGTTGGACTAGATTGATCGAGCCCTCAACAAATCGGGCTCAAACTTGGGGGTCGTGCATAAACCACGTGGCCTTTTTTTGGAGAATTTTTGACCCCCCCCTCCCCCCTCATGGTTTTTTGTGGTTTCACGCCAACCCCCCCCCCCCCCCCTATATGGCCACGTGGCTTTTTCCTCCCAGGTGAAAAATCTTAAAAAAAACAAAATAAGTATAGATTTCAAAAATGTTTATCCACAAGTGATGTACCGTCAGTGGTGGTGACTTTTGGTCAAAAACGATATTACTGTTGTTATTTTAACACAGTAAAAACATTTCAAATTATATCGAAATAAATAATGTTGGGGAATGCTCCTGAATTTACCAACATTTTCCCAGAATATGGCTAGTATAATACTACGTTCATAAATGCCAATCGTTTTAAAATTAACTCAAACTCACCCTTTAGAGGGGGTGACATTGGGTCAAATAGAAAACATTTTAATTTGTGTAGGTGCTGTAACACCATTAAAACCAATTTAATCATATATAAAAAAACAGAAATTCACTTAAAAGTGTGAAAAAAGTATGATATCACAAAGTTTAAGGTAAATAATAACAATTTATTGAAATGGTACAGAAAGTAAAAAATACTCTCAACAAAACAAGCAACTTAGTAAAACATATGTTTTCAAAATTATGGAATTGCAGTGAAATTAATTGCATCCAGAATAAATATGCTTTAAGAATTAAAGCTATTTTGATATATAAACGGCATTCATGATTTAATTTAAATGCGCTTTTAAATATTTTCTTAAAATCGAAATTAATTAAATAGAAAAGTTTTGTTTCAGGAAAAAAATATTTTCATTTTTTTTAAGGAAAATATCTAGTTATGAAAGCTCCTGGTTAATATTTATTTTATTCCAAACATTCATAAAAATCCAAACTAAAGCAACTTTTTCTTTTTAATTAAGCATGATTGATTCCAATGATTTAGTGTGTCCAAAAAAGTCGAGCTGTTTAATTTTTTTCTCCATACAAGAATCAGAGACAGGGACAAACATTCAATATTACGACCTTTTGAAATGCTAGTCTTAATTTTTTTTGTTGAAAATATTGATTTCGAAAAGATCGGAAAATTTCACGAAAGTTTTATTTATAAACATTGAAAATCGCACCATTAGTTGCTGAGATATCGACATAAGAAAATTATGGGTTGTTTGGGTAGTAAACATCCATTTTTCTGTTTTAAAATCTTTGCAAGGCAATATCTCAGCAACAAAGCAACAAAGAATTTTCTCAGCATTTCAAAAATATATTTTTTTTTTCAAAATTGGGCAAACATGGGCACTAAATTTTTTAAATTAATAATTGCAACTATTTTTTAAAAAAGTTACCTAAAAATAGCAATAACTATGAAAATTTCACTAATGTACTTTTAAATTGCAAATTCGATTTTACATCGAAAAATAAAATTGAAATTAAGTTGCGGTCAATATTTCGATTTTTTTAATCAGTATTGATTCAAAAATTCATAACTCAAACAACGATTTTTTGCCCGTTCTGAAAATTTCTGAAAAGTTGGCAAAAATAAAAAAATAAAAAAATAGTGTTTTTTTGCAAATCATGTTCTAGTGACAAAAAGTGAAATTCAAAATCAGCAAAGTAAATTACCATTTATCATTTTTTCAGTGTAATCCTTATCCATACCTACACCTTTGCCGAAGACACCAAATCGACCAAAAATTTCTTCAAAAGATACAGATTTTTTAATTTTCATTTCTGCCAAATTTGTATGGAAAACTATATGGACAAACTAATGATGCAAAATGGCTTGGGCACCAAAAAAGATTTCAGACGGATTAAAAAAATCAAAAACTAAAATTTAAGAATAAAGACCAATTTTGTATAGAATTGCTCGAAAATCGATTTCGTGTCTTTGGAAAAGTTGTAGACAACGCGCTAAAAATCATTCTTTTAGTCATGGACATCCAAATTGTTTAAGTCTTACTCTTACTTTAAATTGATTTTGCTATCGACTACGTGTTTTGATAAATTTAAAAAAGATTGAGCTAAAATTTGGAATTTATTTTACATTTTTTTTCAGTTGTTTAAATAGGCAATTATCTACGATTTAAGATTTTTGATCCAACTTTTGGTTGCTGAGATATTACCTCAAAATAAATACAAAAAAAAAATTAAATAAGTTAATTTTTCAATCTTTTCAATATCTTTGAAATTATTAACACTGGGACGCCCAACGCATGTCCAATATACACGGATGCCAAAGCCTCCCTAAAACGTTGGAACGGTAACTTCAACTCACAGGTTTTCGGGCTTGTCTCCGCGGATTTTCGGGCGATTTTTTTTACTAGAGCAAAAGTTGGAACGACGTTTTTGATCGCATAAATTACAGATTTGATCAAATCGAGTTCTGCAAAGTTTAAGGATCATCTAGACATCCTTATAATTCACTCAAAAAAAAAAAAATTTCCCGGTTGGTTGAGTTATGCCCGAGAACCAGCGAGTTGAAAATACCGTTCCATCTTTTTTAAGGAGTTTTATTTCTGTTGATCTTTAACGGCATTGTATTGAAATTTATTTCACAAATTGATATCGGCATTTAAAAATTAAGTGACTCTTTAAAACTTAAATTATTTTAATGTTTCTATATATTTGAGTGGTTTCATCTCAAATATGAAGTTGAGGGTATAGCATATTTTCTCAGCTTAAAGAAAAACTAATATTTTCAGGAAAGGGCACCTTTGGCCCCTATTTTTTTAATCTTTAAATTAGTTGAGAGACAAAAACAATGTTTGCTTGAAGCTCGTTTTTTTTCTCTACAAATCTAAAATGTTTGCCCATGTTTCTCTTTAGCTCAAGAGATGGTCCCTATTAACATAAAAAAAAAACTAAAAAAAAAAATACCTACAACTTTGACGATGGATAGTAAACGTGTATTTTATGAAATGTTATGTAATATCACAATCCGAATTGTGTAACCCATGAATATATTTTAGACCAAATATTCATCAAATTTTTTGGTGAATCTTAAAGTATGTATCGTTCGTTTTTTCGTTACTGGTTATTTTTTAATGTTAGACGTTTCACTTGCAAATGAGGTAGTGATACTGAAATTTTGCGCGATAATCCTGAAATTGGGGTTTTTAGTTTCTTTGTACTTAAAAAAAATATTGCATGAGAGAGGAGATACAAGATATCTTGAGTTTGTTTTAAGTGTCAAAAGGAAATCTTTCGATTAAGATTCTTCGATCACTTATAGGACCAGCTACGGTAATTAGCTAAGATCTGAGATTTTGAAAATTATTTTTTTTTTTCGCAGAGAATAATTTTTAGACACTTCATTTATAATAAATATTTAGTTTTTTGCCTTGTTACGAAAATCTTATAAAATTGTCAGCAATATTTATTTTTTAAGTTGTTCCAAAATAGAACTATCGAAGACTACATCTTCTTTCAATGGAAATTTGCAAGCACATTTTTAGCTACTTGATAGCATCAACAAAAAAATGAAATTGTGTTTGCATTTTGGTACGCATTTTTTAGGGTATATTAACTTTGGATACTGTCACCTTAGTTTTTAACAGCTTTTAAACTTTTGCAAGACGTAGTTACATGAGTATTAAAAAGTGTACATTCAATAACAGGCTCAAAGTATTGATATGAATCTGCCGAAATATATAATTCAATATTGAATTGGAAAATGACATTGAATGATAAGTAATAATTTTAAACACAATAATTGTATGGTTTTGAAGTGTAACAAAAAATGTATGCAGATAAGTAAATTCAAAGCGCGTATTTTTTTGTTTTTTTTTTAAGAAAAGATTTTTTTTTAAAGGCCACGTGGTCAGCCGTCGACCCCCCCCCTCCCCCCCATGGCTTTTCATGGTTTTTTTCGGTCGGATTTCGGACCCCCTCCCCCCCTAAGGAGACCACGTGGTTTATGCACGACCCCTTGCTTATTTATGGTGTTATTCACAGCATTGACGCTAGTATTTGATATGCGAACTAAGTTAACCAAATTAACCAAACAATTATTTTTTGGTAATAAAGCAACACCCCTTTTTTTTGTTGGGTTCTCACCAGATTGAAATAAAAGGCAGGATAGGGTTCCTGACTTATTCTGATTAAAACCGAAGTTCAAGGTAATATAGACTTACTTGGTGTGTAACTGACTTCCTCGACAGTATTCACCTCAGATTCTCGATCAAAATCACCAAATTTCAGCTTCTGGTCACGAGCTTGCATCAGCAGATGAATCAAATCTGGTCTCACAACATTGTTCTTCTCACGCTGTTCAATTACGATACGAACTGCTTCTCTCATGAAATCCGTAGTCATTTGGTCAAACAGTCGAATTCGTAGGATTTTTGCTAGTCGCGGAAACGAACTGAACATCATAAACTTTACCCATTGCCATGTATTCAAATGTGTCATATGTTTAGCCTGGCGGTAAAACTCGTTTTCGCCATCCTTAAGGACGTTCATTTCCCAACCAAACGCACAGCTTGCAATTATGTCGTTGGAGTATTTGTTGAAAATATCACGAATATCGACTTCTTTGGCTCCAGTTGAACCTACGATCTCTTTAACGGTGTCATTCGCTTTTTGACAATAATCAGTGATAAACTGGAACATTCCTCTCATTTTACTACCCGTAAAAGCCGGACTAAGGATCGCTCTCATATTCCGCCATCGTGTCCCCTTAATTGCAAACAAAGCGTTAGAAAACAGTGGATCCGACTCCTCGTTGAACTGAAACCGTCTATCAGTAAAGCTGTCAAAGTCCTTGATGCAAACCTGTTTCACCAAATCAAAATCTCGCAACACATAGACTGGCCCCATGAAGTCAAACAGCCCGAACAGTTTGTGTTCTTTGAACGACTGGTACAACTCTTGAAATACATCAAAGAACGATACTTTTCCCAGCAGCCACTGCCACGTGTTTCCCACAAACGGAAGTGGTCTCGGACCAGGTATTCCTTTACTTGTGAAGAAATCATGATTATGGGATCCGAAACGATATGCTAGCACTAGAGCCAAACAAATCAGTACCACCAAATTGGATGACACAATCCAGCTGCAAATCGCACACAGCACGTCTGTTATCATGATTTGCAACGCGATGACTGAATTGGCCTAATACACAACGTGAACTGATTCTGAAGTCCGGCTAAAGTGTTGGTTTTGACCATAGAAAGTCAATGTCACTTATCTCAATTTGTGCCAATTGAATCAAAAAAGTCTTCCCGGCCTAGAGATAAGCGATTCAGCTCGCCGTATAAGGAGAATACTTATCAAAATTACAAATCCTTTTAATGGAATGAGGGTGTCAACAGTCACAGTGTTTCTTATGATCAATGATTTCTAGTTAATCAATTCAAATAAAATCTCTTACATAAAAAAACGTAGACATATTTAAAACCATTCGTTTCATCCAGGAAACCATTTAGAGTAACAATTGCATAACTTCCAACGTCTAGTGCTGATAAGAAGAATGATTGTTTTAAAGGAACGTAAACATGTTACAAAACAAATACAAAGTAGCCAAAGGCAAGCAGATGATCCAGTAGGGTGTAATATGATTGTATGGAAAAAATAAAGTTGTCCAAATTTAACGAGCACAGCAATTTTTCAGTTCCTTTTGGGGTCCTAAACAACTCCCCAAAGATTGGGAACGACTGGTTTAGTCGTCATTTTGCGCAAAGCGATTCAATTTTCTATGAGAATTTGTATGGGAAAAACCTATTTTTTGAATTTCGATATTTATAAAATTCACTTCACTGGAAGGTGCTCTTCAAATATCCCGAAGAGAGTATGGTGCTAACTTGCTCCTATAAAAACGTGTTTTTTGCTCGAAAATGGACTTTCCTTGGCGCAAAGTGAGGACTGAACCAATCGTTTCCAAGCTTTGGGGAGTTTTTTAGGACCTCAAAAGTAAAGTAAAAGTAAATCCCTGTTCCTGAGGGGAACACCCTTGAAGAGTATCGGGGTCGGCACTACCTTCCCTTTCTAAGCAATCGATTCCAGAAGGGAAAAGATCACCAGTTGTGTTGGTCCGAGCCGGGATTTGAACCCCGATCTACCGCTTACGAGGCGGAAGTGTTACCACTGGGCTACGTGGCTCGGTCAAGGATCTCAAAAGGAACTGAAAAAAATGCTGTGCTGGAAAATCGATTTTGATGTTCCACCCTAATGATCCAGCCATGAAGCCTACACCATAGAGCACAGAAATCGAAATGTTGTGTAACAAATGATGTACTTTTTATCGTTGCATACAATCTTGCATCAACGACATTAGGATGTCAAAGGTACGCTGGCCCAGGCACGACGTTCTAGCTGGATTCTAGCAGAGTTCTTAAAGAGCTGGGTATTCTTACAGTATTCTAGCAAAAATATTCCACCTTTCTAGCAGGATTCTTGCAGAACCATTTCTGCTAGCATATTTCGTGACTGGGTGACAACGCAACCGTCGCCGCGAAGAAAGCCTAACAATGCAGTATGGATCAATAGGTCTATTCCCGTACTGCAGAATTCTGCAATTCTGCACAAAAACGGCAGCAGAGCGTTTCAGTACTTTTCTGCAACAAAAGTAACTTTTCTCTCAGGTAGAACTTCTGCAGTGAGAGAGATAGAAGTTGCAGCAAAACCGTTCCCGTACTTTTCTGCAAGCTCTCTCTTCTCTTTCTTGTTGAAAAGTTACTGCAATTTGGTGTGATGGATGTTGAGTACACGCTTACATAAAGTTTGCAAGTTGGGTGAAATCATGCATTTTATTATTAGTCGCAATAAATTTTCTGCTTTATTATTACTAAATTGAAGTAGACTTTTTGAAGGGACGTTTGTATATTTTGAATTGATGGATTTTTGGGGTAGTTTTTTAATGTCTGTTTTTAATGAGAACGATTTTAGGCTTAGTTCATTAATGTAAATGATATAGCGATTTTTTAGTGTTAATATTAAAACCTGACAAAAAAGATAACTAAAGTCAGTATTACAGCACGGCTAATACCTCAATTAAAAAAATGTATTATAAAAACAAATTGTTTTAAAAAACTTTTAAAAGACACATTTCTTTTGTGTTTAATAATTTCAAATAAATATTTGTTTAGGAATAATTTTTGATCTTCAATTGTTTTTGAATAGAGTAAATATGTGTGTAAAAGTAAATTTCGATGGTTTTGTTCGAACGCGAATCAGTTGAACACGGAACGTCGGATCGAGGCGCTTTTTGTTGCGTTAGGTTCGTGTAAGCCCAAGGAAGGTTTATATGCTAAAAAATCCACTTTGGCCACTCTGGAACCGATTCCGGAGCATCGGCAAATTGTATGAAAAACGTTACGTTAAATCAAATTTTGATCACAGGAGGCTAAATAAGCAAAAAAGCAAAAAACGTCAAAAAATGAAAAATAAGGCAGAACGAAGTTTGTTGGGTAAGGCTTGTAATAGATAAATTTAATTGGCAAATAATACATTGTTCTTCTAACTGTGCTACCAATTTGTATTCTAATATGAACAAAAAAATTGGATGTAGTTTTGTCGAATTATTCTATTCCAAGAAATTTAAATTCTAAAATTCGGAAATTTTTCAATGCCGCCATCTTGAATCATAAAAAGTACAATTTTTATTGGAGTCATATTTTAGGTTGGAAGCTCAGATTAGAGGTTTTAGAGGTTGGAAAATTGGACAAAATCTTCGGAAAATAGAGTACTAACAGTTTCTATTTTTAGAATATTTGAATTTTTGATTGAATTTGAATTTTTGGTGTTCTGAACTCTGAAATATTCAAACTTTTGATTTTTTTATTTAGAATTTTAAAATATAAGGATTTTTCGATATTTCAAACATTTTGATATATTTAATTTGAATTTGTGTTTTATTTATTTTTTATTTTTCTGATATAAATATTTGCATTTCTAAATATGTCAAATATCTGATTTTTTTTATGTTTCTCAATTTGAAAATATAAGTTTTTTGTTAAATATTTTTAATCATGAATTTCTTAATGCCCACATTTCTGGGGGGAGGTGTCCACGTGCTTCCATCCCGCCAGTCCATATGTATGGCATTAGTGTTGTGTTCACTGTATTTGATATTTTGTGAACCACACCGTATGCTGTACTCGACAGATATGGACTGGTTCCCGGCCGGGCTGATGGGTCTCGCAGCTGGCTAGTTGAACGTACCTGTTAGAACATCAAATCATGATGTTTTATCCTTTTGTTTCCTTAGTAACAGTAGCATAGTTAGTTCAGCAAGGGAAGCAATAGTTTGATCCGGTCAGCTGTTGAAGCAATTTCTTTCGATTCAAACTTGTGCTGAACATTGTTGGACTACTCTTCAGCTGAAGCCGGACGAATGTATTCCGAAATTACAGAATTACAGAATTACAGAATTTCTTAATGCCCACATTTCTAAATTTATGAGTTTGTAATTCACTTTTTTTTTTAAATTTGTCAATTTCACTGCGTCACCGTTGTACTTCCATGTGACATCCAGTCATAATTTATTTATGTTATCCTGAATAAAAACAATCATAAAATAATAAAAACAAACATTTAGCTATGAAAACGTGTATTTATGGTCCCTTCTATATTAAACCTTTGTTTGTCATTTTTTAATTATATTTGTAAAACGTACCTGCAACTCTCACTATTTTTTTACCCAATGTAAAAGTTTTGAATAATTTCTAATGTATAATTTCTACCTAAGCATAATTAATTAGTACATGCTTGATCTTTTAAATAAAATGTTGAGTTGAATAAAAAAATAATGCCCCCTTTCAATTACTATTTTTCTCAATCCCTTTATTTTAATGTTTTGAAATAATTAAAAAACTTTAATATCCAATTTGTGTAAATCCACTCAACTGTGTACAATATTGCAGAAAAAGTACTGGAACGCGCTACCCTGGGTGCTGAATAGTGGTTCGTAAAACGGCCTCAATTTTGAACTGTCAAAGTGGAAACAATTTACTGTTCGCCAAAAGTAGAGTGTATTGTGATCGATCATTAAAAATTGTTTTTTTTTTTGCAAGAATGAAAAATTTGTGGCTTTTGAGAACCTGGGGTTGAAGTCAAGAGACCTTAAGAAAGTTGAAGGCGAGATCGTATTTTTTTTATAATTATGAATGGAAGTTGTTTATGGAGTCGATGCGGTTGTATCCATCCAGAAGCTGTCTCTATTGTTTGATTCCGTTTGAAAACCTGGTTTAGTGAAAATCCTTTCTGTTTGTTGGATCAGCTTCGCTAGAATTAGCGATGTTTTTTCGCTGGATCAGGAAGAGCTGCAGGATTTCAAAATCAGCCAGGGAATTTATTTGCGACATCGCAGAATTACACTCTCGTCGCATATCTTTGTCACCCGTAGGAAAGAAAAATCTCTTCTAACCGATCGAAACGCGACAATTTTCCAGCAAAAAATGTCAAAAACTAGACAAAATAAAACACATACTACTGATTATAAAACAGCTCATTTACCAGTAAGAAAAAAGTCATGCTTGTGCTTGAACATCCTCCTACTTTGTAGATGTAAACAAAGTAGGATCATTCGAAAATCACGTTACGCATTCTCTCTATTCATTACCCAGGCGCTACCCAGGCAAAGTTTTTGCTGCTTCTCTCCTTGCAGAACTTCTGCAAAAGAGAGAGATGAAGAGAGCGAGCTGAAAAGTACGGGAACGTGCTGCAAAAAAGTGACTTATGCTGGCTGCAGAATTCTGCAGAAGCTGCAGAAATTCTGCAATTCTGCAAGTACGGAAATAGACCTAATAATTTTGATTTTAAATGAAAAGATATTAAAATTAAGACGATTTAAGCTAAAAAAAATTGCCATGCGTAAAACGAACTAGCAAACTTTGTGAGCGTTTTTCTCTGGACACCGAGTTGATTTGCGGGTTCCACGGAGTCTGTCAATTGGTTTAAATTTGGGATGAAGACTCTCAAGGCATATCCTCGATTTTAAAATTTTGCTTTTTAAAAAAATACAAAAATCAAAAACTGGCGCTTTTTTATGTGATAAACATAGAAATATATTTATTTAGAAAAAAACGTTACTTTATCCACCTTTAGGTGATTGGTGCCTTCCTCACATTCAAAAAGTCAATACATTCAGTCAAAATAGCAACATGTTTAACAAATCAACTGTATTACTCATTTTTTTCGATAGGGTTATCAGACCTTTCTAGCAATGTATGATAAAAAACCTATCCAACGATAGTTCGCACGGAAGACTCGGACAATGATGATCATGATCATCAAAGATTTTTTGCACATTCTGGAAATTTTGAAAAGTTTGCATTCGATGTCTCCTAAAACATATCAACAACAAAAAAAATAAAAATATTGTTTTTTTTATCAAGTTTTAGTGACAAAAAGTGGAATTAAAAATCATCAAAAAAAATTACAGGGTATCCTATTCTTTCAGTGTAGTCCTTACCCATACCTATAACTTTGCCAAAGAGACCAAATCGATCAAATAAATCCTTCAAAAGATACAGATTTTTGAATTTTATATATCATTTTTGTTTGTACAGCTGCCAGATTTGTATGGAAAATTATATGGACAAACTTATGATGCAAAATGGCTTCTTTGGGCATTCCAAAAGCATCTAAAAAGTTTCAGCGAAATTTAAAAATACAATAATTAAAATTTAAAAAGAAGACCGATTTCGTAGAGAATTGCTTAGTCGTTTAACTCAACTAATGTTAACATGTTTATTGTTTTTTTTTTAACATTCCATAGTTCACCTTCCTCAGGTGTCGTTGATAAGGTCCCGCTTGTGACGATGCACTACACCTTCCCTTTACTAAGCAATCCTTCACTTGGCAAATCCATGGTTAGAATATCCAATTACATCAAAATGAACTATAGTACAAATCATAATTGAAAGGAACTCCAAAAGACCAAAACTCTATTAGAAACTACGACATTTTTAACTGATTATTTACTAATAAAAACAAATTGAATTCAATTGAAAATTGATCATAACATACAGCTGAAAGGACGATTAAATTGAATTGGCTAATATTACAATGATATTTTTTGTTGTGTATAATGTGTGGATATTTGGATTTAAAAAAATGCAAAGCAATCCACTTTAACGACCCCCGGGTATTTTGCTGTCTCTGTTGCAAATTTCTGCTCATTTCTATGCGTCCGAAGGTTATGTGTGGTGAGTCACCCAAAACCTCTATTACTCAATTTGGATTAAATGATCATCGAATATCTAATCAATGTTGTAGCTAGAAGGTGGCCTATAATGTTGGCACGAACATTTCGTCGCTTATGTTCTATCTTTTAACACGTCCTATCTTTTTGCAGAGAACTTGAACAAGATAGCACACAAGTGACGATTTGATTTGAAAAATGTGCTTTAGTTGGTTTACTCGAGTTTTCGACCAAAACTTTAACGAATTCAACTTGAAAAATGTCAATATCATCCGTACATTTATATGTTCCTAATTTTACATAGTATTATTCCATTTCTTCTATGACCTGAACAAATTAAATTGTCTCATGCTGATACTGCAAATCAGAACACGATCGTTTACAGTGTGATGGATGCAATGATGACAAAACAATAACACGTTGGAAATCAACTCACGTATTAAAAGCTATGAAATTTTCCAACTGAGTATCAGTTTCAGTTTAGAAGTTGTGCAAGTTATTTCAAAATGATTGGTCTTTTCTGTGTGGGTGCAATTTTCCTGCTTTTATACTACATTTTATTTTTGAATCACAACTACTTTGTGAAGAGAGGTGTTCCCCATCATAAGGCTGTTCCAATATTGGGTAACGCGGCTCCATACGTGCTTCAAAAAAGACACATTTCCGAAGTGCTGCAGGAGTTATGTGATGCATTTCCAAAGCATGGTTTCTTCGGATATTTTGACTTTTGGTGTCCGGTGTACATGGTGAAAGATGTTGAACTTGTGAAAAAGATCTGTATCAAAGATTTCAACCACTTTGTAAACCATCGAACGCAGTTTAGTGCAGAACACGATCCGTTATTTGCAAACAGTTTATTCTCAATGAATGATTCAAGATGGAGAAACATGCGTTCTGTGCTGAGTCCGGCTTTTACGGGAAGTAAGATGCGTTCAATGTTGGAACTCATGATAAATTATTGTGAGCAAGGAGTGGAAAGCATCGCAAGGATGGTGCATGAAAATGCAATGGATCTTGAGATGAAAGATTTGTTTACGAAATTTTCCAACGATATAATAGCATCGTGTGCATTTGGAATCGAAGTGAATTCATTGGAAGACCAAGAAAATCAATTTTATACCAACGCGTGTGCACTAACTAGAATGAATGGAATACAGGGATTAAAGTTTCTTGGATATATCTCCATACCAAAGGCAATGAAGTTTTTAAAAATAGCTATAATCAACACAAAGATGACGAATTTCTATCGAGATCTTATCAAAAGAGTTATGAAGCTTCGTGAAACAAGCAAAATTATAAGGCCGGATATGATCAACCTACTGATGGAAGCAAAAAATCATAAGATTGTGGCTACAGATGATAGTGAGGTGAATGATTTTTCTGGTATTACAAATGGAGATTCCCCAAAAAATATCAGCAAAATGATTGGTAGGTAATTGGGTATCTGAATATTCAGAACAAATCTCAACTCTAGAAATGTGTTATCCTCTTTATAAAAGCTCAAATCCTTGTTTATTTCCTGGGAAAGCCAAAAATCATCAAATCATACAAATCAATCTAAAACAAACAATCGAATTTGAAATTTTTTGTAATGCTCGGCTCTAGTATGGAAGCCCTATTTTTTATGTAAGTGATTTTTTCATCTCATTCTATGTTTAAAACATGTATCCAATAGCGTAATTCAAAGGGACGCCCGTCTTTTTTGTATTTTCATTGCAAATTTAAATTCCACTACAGAACTCTATTTTTTACAGCTTGGAACGATGACGACCTTGCTGCTCAATGCACTGTCTTTTTGTTCGCTGGATTCGAAACTGTTGCCACGCTGACCTCTTTCATGGCCCATGAACTGGCCATCAATTCTACAGTCCAGGCAAAACTTCGGGCGGAAGTTGACGCTACCGGAGCTAAACTCAACGGTCGCCGGCCCACCTATGAGATCATCCAGGAGATGACATATCTGGACATGGTTGTGACGGAAACGCTGCGCAAATGGCCACCGGTTCCGTTCCTAGATCGGCGATGCACGAAGCCATATTTGCTAGAGGACTTGGATGGTTCATCAGTGCAACTTCAACCCGGAGACAGCATCTGGATCCCGACAACTGCAATTATGCGAAATCCAAAATATTTTCCCCAACCTGAAAAGTTTGATCCGGAAAGATTTAGTGTGGAGAACCGGGGTACCATTGATCCAAATGCGTTTATAAGTTTTGGTGTTGGTCCCAGGAATTGTATTGGATCGAGATTTGCCCTGATGGAGACCAAGACAACATTCTTCTACTTGCTTTCTAGATTTACTATCGAAAGTGGACCGAAAACTCAGCACCCACTTGAAATTAAAACAAGCTCGATCACAATGCAAGCCAAAAATGGATTCTGGGTAAGGTTCCGGAAGAGGTCCTAGAGGTTCTCGTTAGCTAACCAATTACTTCGGTGATTCTTGTCTTTCTTTATGTGACTCAAGAAGAAAGAAAAACAGCAAATAAAACAATTCAACAACAAGATTGATCTTCTTTTCTGTCCTATCCTTGATAACATTTGCGTCGTACGTTATAGTCAAAACTAGAGCGTCCAATTTCCCGTCCCGGGAAAAAAATCCCGGGAATTCCCGGGATTTCCCGGAAAAAAATATTTCCCGTTTCCCCGTTTTCACCAATATTTTGAAAATGCTCTGAAAAAAAATATTAAATGAAAAAACTCAACCTTATTTTGTTCAATTATACCCATTGTTTAGTTCGTTTATCAGATTATAAGAAAATTTGATACCAACATTTATGTCTTATTTCTGAAGCAACTAGAAAACGATCTTGAATGATTTACTTCAATGAAGGTATGCTTTTTATAGAATTACTGGTGTTATTTTGTTTAAAAATATATTTACCCCTTACTGTCAAAGTTATATAGAGAGTTTGTTTAACATTTTTGTTTACCATGATCAAATGAGATGTACGTACAATTTGAATCATGTTTTTGTGCCATGAAACAAATTTCAATCGAAGTCAATTATAAACCTGAAAATCATGTGGTATAATAAAACTTAAAAAAAAAACATTGAAAAAACTACTTTATATGGTTTGAGAGGTGCTCAAAAATTCAAAAAAATATATTCAAAACTAAAAAAACAAACACGGGAACTATGGTTTTAAGAAAATAATAAGAAGCTGTGCCATTTTGTCCAAGGGCTGAAACCAGTATGACTTGTTTTAGAAAAGATATTTGTCATGAGAACTTAATTTTTGCATGTTTATTTTCATTTCAAATTCACACTCTCTCAAACTGGTCACAGAGAAAAATTTGAAAGAATTGTGATTTTGGAGTATGGATTCATTTTATTTTCTGTCTAAACATTTTGATAAAAAATACTTTCCATCAAAAATACCTGAGATATGTTTTTGATTTGTTGTACTTGATTTTTTTGTAATGAGAAAAAATATTCATTTAGTAGTAGCTGTATGATTATTTACATGCAGTCAAGCAATTAATTGATATTCACACTTATTTTATTCATTAAAGTTGCTGTCATATACAATTTTATTGCATAATATTAATCAGAACCAAGCTCAGAATATATTTAAAAATAATATAAAAATATACTTAAAATTTCCCGGGAATTCCCGGGAAATTGGTTGAAAATTTCCCGTTTCCCGGGAAATTTGTAACCCCGGGAAATTGTACGCTCTAGTCAAAACGCTCATGAGCCATTTTTTTACATTCCAAGAAAATCCTTCAACGCGAAGAGCCATCAAGCCACCGTTTGAACAAAGGGATTTTTCCCTTACAAAAAATGAAGTTGCTCACCGTCAGGACAAACTTCCCACGGCGTTGTCATCTGATCCAACCGCAATCCTTGTTGAGTTCCCGGGCTTCCAGTGAAAAGACGAACAATAGTCCCTGCCCAGGCAAATCAATTCGCTTAAGACTGCGATCACTTGTGCTGAAGGCATAATAATTATCCTCCATCTTATAGCGTGTGTTTATTAGGGTGATAAGAAAAGGTATAAATTTAGAATTTAAACTACTAAAATTAATATAATTGCTGAACTTTGTGAAAATACGAAATATAAGAGATAGGTATAAAATTGCCTAACTCTTAAGAAATGGACAATTACAAATAGGCTGCCTAATTCTTCAACGATAATTATGATGATGGAAATTCTGATTATCTTTTGTTGAAGAACAACATTGATAGATTATTTCTTTGATAAACACATTTCGCATTACTCAGAAAAACTAAAACTGCTCGAATCAACTGCAAAAAAACAATGAATAAGTTCGAATAACATTTTAAACGAGTTGTGCCGAGTTTTTTGGGACAATTGATATTTACTGTCTATCCTCGAATCAAACCATCCACTTTAACGATCTCCAGGTATTCCACCGAAACTGACGATTTTTGGGTTGCGAGTCCAACAGCCACCAGCGATTCCACCGGAGCAGGCTTTGTTTGGTGTGATGTTTGTCTTTATAGTAAGAAGACGACTCCCACACCTGGAATGACTTAACGGCCTAACAACAACTAAGACCGGGACCGACGTTTTACTTCCCCATCCGATGGAAGGTTGGAGCAGATGAGAATCGAACCCATGATCATCCGCTTATAAAGCGGACAGCGTAACCATTCAGCCAAGCCTGCTGCCTGGCTGTCTAGCCTATAGAAACCGAAACCATATTCGTAATCAAACTCAACCCATTTCAACGAATCATGTTTGTGGTTAACTTCACGCAGTAGGGTTGGCCAATGCGAAATTGAATCTGGCGTGTGGATCACGTCAATATATGAAAAGGTGTGGTCTTTTTTTTCTTATCACCCTATTGCATATTTCCAAATAAACATGCCGATGTTGATGTTGAGTACCGCCCGCCCGCGCGTAGAGACTTGTAATAGGAGATATTATTATTACTCTGGATAGAAATCCTGATGATGGGCCGTACCGTACCCACACAAAGAACGGGAAACTCCGGCCTGCTTTTTCGAGTCATAAGGGTCTCAAATGCTCTCTCCGGTGGAGATGAACTTAGTTGCAGCAGCAAAAAAGGCCAAGGATCACTCCGGCAAGGGGATCAAATTCAATTTGTGAAGTTTTATTCATGAGGGTTAAATGATACGAAAGGCATCACAAGTGTTCAACGCATCGCTGGATCCAAATCTCCAGGACTCCTGCTATTCAGCAAAGTAAATCACACTGCGACGATCCTGAAATACAGTCCCTTTGTGTTCAACTGCGATCGAAAGAACTCACTTTACCGTGAGTTTAAGTTATACATACTACGTGGTTGTTGGAAAAGGTTTTTTTATACATTCCGTTCACCATCAAGGTTGCCTGACTAAAATCATTACAATTTAAAGTTTTCATCTTTCGCAAAGCTAAACCCCTTCATCTTATACTTTAAAACAAATGTTTGATTTACATTAGGCTCAACGTAAAGGGCAGGCACAAAAAATTGGTTAACCCCCTGTTGCTGAGAGCCTTTCATGCTTTCTTTTGGGTTTTCTTTCATAAGAAAACCACCAATTTGTGAAAGTAATTACGCTTATCCGTTGTCCCCTCGAGAAACAAGTGGAAACAAGTGCAAAAGTGAACACCAGAGACTCAGTAGGAGCTAATTTTCATTAAAAATATTAGTGCCGAAAATTGTGTTAAGAAGATTTAATTAGGACCCCTTCTAGACGTACTAGTGCTGTTTATTTAGGATGTTAGTACGCTCTAAGCAGGGATCACAAAGAGTACATTTCCCCTGTCACACGCTGTGCCTTCCTTCTCGGCGAGGTAGTTTCGGCTGTTTGGGTCCTCGTCCTTATTCGGCTTTAACTTGTGACCGCAAGTTGTCACACAAGGCATGGGTGCTTTAGTAGTTTCACTGCCTTGTAATAGCCACCATCAGGGATAATCGGTTTTATGTTTTCGAAGGCTATGATCGCAGCAAATGCAAACAAAACGTTAAAGAATGGTCTGAAATGATGATGATCAATGAAAGCTTGGTTAAGCTTAGCGACGCACAGTGGGGGTGGAAGGGTTAGGACGGTGCTATAAATCATGAACGAATGTAACGGACTGTTGACTTTGCCGCTAAATCTCTTAAGCCAAGGTGGCATCCCGTGTCTTATTAGTTTCATAATACTTTTGAAATATCCACAATATAGGAAAAGTGCATGTGCATGTGTTAGAGCTAACATAAAACAAATTAAGTACACCCAAACCTATGATTGCTACAAAGCGATGTATTTTGATAACTAGAAAGCGGGGTTCTTTGATAATTAGAAAGCGGGGTAATGAGTATGATGGATTAGAATAATGCCTTGAAGTTTTGCATCATTTCCGGCATTGTTCTGTGAAGAAGTTTTTGTTATATTGACCAATAACCCATATAGGAGAGCCGAGGTACCCCAACGGAATCCCGAATATCTCCGGTAAAAGTGGACCATATTTTTCCCTCATCTGAAAAATCAAAATATAAACAAATCTGGATCTTTTGCAACCGAAAGCATCCAAATTGGTCAATTCTATCAAAAGTTATGAGATTTTCAAGAAAAAAATAGGGGTCAAATGACTACCTAAGAGTTTGAGTGTTGATATGGAACTTTTAAAAATATACAATGACAAATTTTAACTTTTTACCTCTTCTTAGAGCAATTTTCCCAAAACACTATCCAATTTTTCTATTCTTAAGTTTCTTATAGGTTTTGATCCTCGGAACAACTTTGTAGAACATCGCTAAGCGCTAAGAATTGATCCCGAAAGATACAGATACTTGCTCTAAAAAATCACCTGTATCTTTCCAAGATTTATTCCTAGCGCTTTGCAATGTTCTACAAAGTTGTTCCACGAATCAAAACCCATAAGAAATCTCTAATTCGAGAAAATTTCATAGGGTATAGGACAATTTTTTCGAAGACGATTTAAAGAGTTAAAAATAAAAAAATTGAATTTATTAAATTTCCATCATAACTTCAGGTCAATGGTGGAAGTACTAAACCTTAACCAGATGCGCCAAGTGCTTGTAAATTCCTTTTGCGTTACTCGAAATCAAACACTTTTTCATATATCCGTGAGCCTCAGCACGTTTCCACTTTTGCACTTTAAAAAAAACAGATGTGGAGAGTTAGACTATCATTCAAAGAGGTTCGAATCTTGGTATACTCGGTGTTTTGCCTTCCTCACCTCAATGAGGAAAGGCTATAAAATCACTCGAAAAATGAGCTTCTTAATTTGACATCCTTGACCCACCTTTAAACTTATGATAGTAATACAACTGTACTGGGGTACAATGCAATTTAAATCCCTTTTTCATTAAAAAAAATTGAAACTGTGACTAATATTACTAATTTTAGTTTTTCCTGTACTTACATTCAACGAACATTGTTCAGTAGTAACCCACAGTAAATTATCAATTTCAATTAGTGTTTTAATAAAATTATACAGTTCTGCTCCGGAATGTTACATTTGCAATTCAGAAATTTGGCTTTGCAGGCAGTGTACATATTTCTAAGTTTAGATTTTGCTCTTGATGATAAATTTGGCTATTCTTGTCTGTATGCAATCTACTGTAAAAAAAATAGACCTATTTTTATCATTATGCACATCCCTAAAAACTGTTTTCCCTTTCCACCTTGAAATGAGAAGATTGTTGCATCACAAAGTGTTTATTTCCTTTTAGTAATTACTCAACCTATAATCTATAAAAGATTTACAACCAATTACACACTTATTTGTAAAAAAAAAACAGAAATTAGCTTTAAAAAAAATTTCTTTCAACTTAAACTTAAAAAGAAAAACAAAACTAATAACTCCAAATCAAAACCGCTGATTGCACTCCCCAGCCATTGGCAGTTTACCATATGGCGTTCTATAAGATGGTAATTATCTGCTTGTGGAAAAGCCACCCTCCCTTATTTCCCGCAACGTTACAAGAGAGCAGTCCAGAGCTGCTGTTTCAAAGGTGCGACGCATCGGAATGCACGTGTAAGCACCCCCTTGCTAACGAAAACGTTGCTCAGCAAACTCATCAAAGTTGATGCAGAGACCGTCATTCGAACGAGGGGTTGAAATAAGGTCGATTGCACTACTTCTGGTAGGGAGAATTACGTACGCGTAGAAATGTACCTCGTTTGTATCGGGTGCCAATTTACATTCCCTTACCCTAGTTGGCTCTCCAGTGCAATTTGATGCAACATGAGCATCATCATCATCACTCATCAATTACACCTAATTTGCCTTTCGTGTTTTCCGATAAATAGTCATCCCTCACTGAATAAAATGCTGTTGGTCCTGGTGTGAATGTTTGAATCATAAATAAAACTTTTCTCACGGTCAAGCACGGCCCTGCTGTTCAGAAATTGGGGGTGGGAGAGTACTATCTGGGCTGCTCTCATTTCTGACCAAATGACATCCTCTTGATGATCTCGATTCTTTTCATTATTGTTTGAATGTTCTCTGCTGCATTTTACTATTCGAAGCGATTGCAGCCAGATAAGGTGATGTTTTGAAAACATTAACGCAAGGTGTTGCTGTCATGTCATATTTCACTGTGGGATGGGAAATTGTTTCACATCCTCTATTCATCAACTGCTGAGTTGAGCTGATGCTGAGCTGCTTCTGCTGCAGCAGTAGCGATTGTACGAGGGTGATAAAGCATGGGAAAATGTCTGAATGACGATGAACGAGGACAGAACAGTTTCATATTTTCAGGATCAACAAAAAAACGCTATGGTTGATTCTGCTTCTCAGAGTGATGTAATTTGAGTCGTATATCCTTTTGAATGTGAGAAAGTTGTGAAAATTGCTGTTTTTTGTTCAGAATCTGTTTGATGAAAGGACAATGGGATGAACCACTGTTTGGTGAAAAAACATTATACTTTTTATTCTTAATTAAAGAAAGTCATGAATGTTTTCAAAATGGAGAAAAATGTAATGACGTAAAAGTCCAAATTTTAATTTTTTAAGAACAATTCTGGATTTTTTTTTCCTGAAAAGGTCTAAATCTAATAAACAACTTTTATTTTATGCTTTTTGGGTGTTTTTGAATACCCCTGACTCAAGGCGATTTCAAAAATACCCAACAAAAATTATTGATAATCCCTTTGAACTGAGGCAAACCTGGAAACCCGGGTTGCAGTTGCATCTTGGAAAAATCTACCCATGTTCGTAAAAACACGAACAAGTCAAGTTCACCCCAGGGTATGGTTAAGAGATAACCGAACATGGCCACGAACATAAATTGTTCGAGGTGTATCTGCGAAAAATCTCGTTGAGTTTATTTGACCAACAATGCCACATCAAGTTGAGTTTATAGTAGCAAACAACTGAAATCTTCCAAAAATCATATCAAGTTCATAAAGTAGATTTTGATCCCAAAAATAATTTTATTGGTTTTTAATGCACCCCGCCACTATTCAGAAGCCCCCCCCCCCCCCTCTTTTTCTTCACAAATATGAGTAATATTGCAGGAATATACGCACTTACATCAAAACAAGATTTTTCAAAGTTGAAAAATTATTTTACTTTAAAAACTCATTAAAACATTCTAGAGAAAGCGTTGAATTGCCAAAATGTCACAATTATTTTCCAAATCACGGAAAATCCAAAGTCTCTACATTCAATTTTTTTAAATTAAAAATAAAAGTCTATAAAAATATTCCTAAAATTGCATAAGTCCAAAAATCCACAGTAAAATTTCAAAAAGCCTGGTAATGTTTCTTATCAAAATATTTTTTCAAAATGTTGATAAATATTCAACTGGCTGAGAGCAAAAATTTCGCAAAGTCCTGAAAATCTAATAAATTCTACCAACAATCTTGTCGTGATACGGATCCCGTAAATTTTCTAAGTGCCGGAACGATTTTTGTAGGGGGTATATCAATAATTATTAAAAACCAACTTTCGTATTTCAAAATTTCAATGAAAACGTTTTGTTAGGGACATTATTTTAGGAACAAACTGATGTTTTTGTAAAAATCGGACGAAAATTTCCTGTAATTTCGACGATTTTTCCGAAATTTTGGTTCAAAGCAAAATAATTTATCATGTTTCCAAACTCCCAAAAATTTTCTAAGTCCCAAATTTTTTTTTTCATTTTCCTGCTCTCGAAAAATTTCTAAGTGTTGAAAATATTTTACTGGCCAAAAGCCAAAATTTTGCTAAGTCCAAAAAATCAAATAAATTCTACCAAAAATCTTGTCGTGATACGGATCCCGTAAATTTTCTAAGTGCCGGAACGATTTTTGTAGGGGGCAGCGATGGAATAATCATCATCAAAAGAAAATCATTGGACGTTCATCAAGAGAAAAAATCCGAAGGGAGCATGGCCTTCCTCTCTCGCGCACGAAAGATCGGTAAAAAGAATTTACAAAAATCATCCTCTTGATTATTCGGCGGAACATCTTTTTCACTACTATACTTGCAAGTGTAACGTCACACGTCGAAAAATGACCTGTCACATTTTGTAGATGGGCAATGTGTGTAAACAAAGTGAAATAAATATTTTTAAGTGGTGCTGACAAGAAAATTAACAATAAATCATCAGCAGATTGATTTTCTTGGAGAATTTCGGGAGCGATTTTCTTTTGCGTGATTTGCCTCCTCTCTCTTTCGCGGGTGAAGAAGGTTCGCAAGTGAAATTGATTTTTTCGCGATTATTCCATCCCTGGTAGGGGGTATATCAATAATTATTAAAAACCAACTTTCGAATTTCAAAATTTCAATGAAGACGTTTTGTTAGGGACATTATTTTAGGAACAAACAGATGTTTTTGTAAAAATCGGACAAAAATTTCCTGTAATTTCGTCGATTTTTCGAAATTTTGGTTCAAAGCAAAAATAAACATCAAAATAATTTATCATGTTTCCAAACTCCCGAAAATTTTCTAAGTCCCAAAAAAATGCTTTTCTGTAAAAAGTAAAGAATTAAAAAATATACGCAAAAATTTCAAAGTCCAGCATAAATAAAATCAAACTTTAAAATATCAGCTCATGAAAATTATTCTTAGTGTCGGAAATTGAAAATTATGTCAGTGACTGCTAATTTTTCTAAGTCCAGCATAAATTTGAAATAAAGTCAAAATAATCATTTCATGATGTTCGGGTAAAATTTTGGAAAAAATAAAATTTACGAAATTTTTGCTAAGTCTAAAAAAACTACCACTAACAGCTCAATATCAACTGTAGATAATGCAGTATGATCATGGAATATACTTTCCATGATACGCAGTCGGTTTCAAAAGTCGTCATAACTCGAGGAGTTTACAACAAGATGCAAATAAACAAGGCAAGATAGTTCCAAGTTATCGCCACCAACTCACTTTCCGCCCGGGAAACCATCCTAATTAACATTTTAAAATCAAACTGAAAGTTAAATAAAAATGTCTAATTAACATAAGCTTTGGCCAAATCACAAAAGCAATTCAAATTTAAAAAGCTGTTATTTTCATTATTAAATTCATTTGTACTAAAAATCTGTACAAAAATCCGGCTTGTTAAAAATCCGCAAAGTGGGTCGAAAATCCGTACAGTTGGTAGCCTTACATATGATGAAGGAAGGTGAAATAAGTGATGTTTTTCATATTTGACTAAATCACCATCAATTTTTAAGATCGATTATGGCATTATCATTTATTCAGTATAGATGTACCTGTGTGTGGACACTGACTTAATAAGTTAACCGACGTGATTTCACCCCTACCTGATCCCCCAAAAATTAGCATGTTTTGTTTTGCCAACCGATAAAAGGGGCGTTTTGTTTTAGAGAAAATATTACTTTTTAAGTTTTTTTTACCCTGCCAGCCTTTGTGGTAGCCGCTAGCTTGACAATGGACCCTTAATTTAGAAGATGGGCGTCGTTGGGAGTTATTACAGCGATTTGGTGTGTTGTGCTTTTTTCAAGCGAACAAAAGAAGTTAGAAGAGTACATCCGATGTGGGTTGTTTTGTTTTAGGAAATAATTTAGGAACATGATTACATATTTAGCTTGATTGGGGTAAAGGGAATTGGTGTTAGTGAGTTAACTACCTTGCTTAGTAAAATTTAATATATTTTGGTGTTAGTGGTCCTAAGTGTAAGAACTGTACTTTGATTTTTACAGAAGTTATTAGAAGTAAAAATCTGAATTGAAGGTAATATGTCCATTATCTACACAGCAAACAAAATAAATACAAAATTAAACAAGATGCAAGTACAATGACCAAACATTACCTTTTTCGACTTTGGAATATCTACTGGGCACAAACAATTCATATTATACGCACTACGAAAACTGAACAGGACAAAAATTCTTCTTCCATCGTATGAAGCACGCTGCATGCTCATTAACATACAATCATTATAAGAACGTTGTAAATTTAACATGCTTTTTTCATCAACTGCATTATACATATTTTCTACAAAGATTCCCTCTCCTCTTCAGATTCGGATATTCTAGAGGTCGTTTTTAAGGCATTTCTATACACAGTAAAAAAATGGTAATATTAAATCTGGGAAGGGGTACATCTATTATGTCAGAAAAAAAAAATTTACCTCTGAAAATGTGGAATTTTATCACTTTTCTGCTGTAATATCACCTTTTCAGTTTAAGTTAAGGTAAAATTACACAATAAAAGAGGTAATATTGAATCTTCCAAAATTACACCTTGCAAATTTACATATTGCTTTACTGTGTAGGGTATCTGACCATCATATCAATCTTGAGAAACCAAAAGTTGTTCACGCACGAGCTTTACGTCCAAGACCTTTAAATTTCAGATGATTTATTTATAGCGAGTTAGTTTATTTTAGAACATGGAATTTAGAAATCATGAAGAAAATGAATCAACACTCACAATCACGAATACTAAGGTTACATTGTAGCCGGTGGCAGCAACGTGGTTTGAAAGTACGACACAAAGTGAAGGCACCGGATATCCATATTTACCCATAGATTTTTTTGTACCCCACCGCGATCGTTCAACCACGGGTTCCATACAGGCGAGAATCAATTACAAATATGAATTATCAATCGTTTGTTAGTTATTTCAACGCATAATACTTTCAACTATAAAAATATTTAACTACTCTGTTAAAAATATTTGTGTATTTTCCGCATAGTGAGCATGAACGAGTACCTATGTTAAAATATTTTTTATTAATATGTATCAGGATGTGTTTGAATAGAAATCTCCACGAATTTCCCAATCCCACTCTCAAAGCACAATCCCTGAACGATAGTCCTCTTCGATCTGAATCGAAGCGTAACCCATTAGTCAACTTTCAGATTCCCATTTTGCCGAAACGGCTGCCATCATCCACCCACCCAACAACTTTATTTGCATAAAAAGGCAACGCTGCCATCGTCATCACGTTGGAGATTAAGGACCTAATGGACCCGTTTTCGGCCGGCGCGGCGACACGTGTCCCTCGTACAAAGTCGCCGTCGTTCCACACTCTCAAGCCGTTGATTGGATAAATCTTAACAGTACGACGAACAGCTCTGTGGTCACCACCAAGGACGACGTCGGCGCCCTTCATCAAATCTGCAGAACGCACGTTATTTATTTTTTATTATTTTCCAAGCCAAGTCGAGAAATCAGTTCTCACCCGAGGCAAGCATGATTGAATACGAGAAAGTACACCCTCCGGGTCGTAATAGATACAACGAACAATTAACGACTCTCCGAATAGGTAGGGTAGAAACTGAGTGTGTCTGCACGCGGACCCTTTTTATGAATGATCCTTACCAACACAGAAAAGCGAGTTTCCGTCGGGATCATCAATTGGAATGAACCCCTGGTGCGATGAACCCAGTAGGGTGAGCGAGAGGGAAGATCAACGGGAGGGAAAGCGACAGTAAGCAAGGACCGCCTTGTTTTATAGCCGATTCTGGATGTATGCGTGCGTGCGCATAGGACCTGCCTGAGGTCCTTGTGGAAGCTGCACCCAATCAGAGAGCAGTATTGGTGTGCGGTGGTGCCTTACCGACTTGTACTTTGGAAACCAGGGCAAGGATGTGCTTATAATTGTCGGTTGCTGCTGAAACTGGATCAAACTGAGTCAAGCTTCCAAAGGAGCATCATCACCTTGTTGTGTCCCGTGGACTCTTTGAGGATTATATCGAGTGATATTTCGAGTCGAGATAAGTGATAGTGACAAAAGCAAAATATTGAACAAGTGCGCCGTGGTGAATAGTTTAAAACGCACACTCAAGTGAAATTTGTGGCACTAGCATACAAGGAATACGTTCACCATGCAGTCTCCAGTCAGCTCCCCAGAACTGATGGATCCCCGATACAACCACTTGCGGATTCCGGCTTCATCAAGTAAGTGTGTTTGAAAAATGTTAAATAATCCCGTTATCAATAGTGCGATTCCACCCATTTCCGTTCGAATAAACCAGCAAAACGGGAAAAGCACATCGTTTTGCCTTTCCAAGTTGTCGGAACAACAACGTTTCCGGTCCTTTGTCCGCGTCCCCCAGTTTCTCATACTTGGAATCGCTCTCTGCTGAGAAGGGCGGATCCTTCAATATATATAATTTCCGCTGCTCTTTCTGCTGCCTTTTGACGACTGATTTACTAACGGACTTCTTTCTTTCTCTCCTCCAGGTCGAATCTTATACGATGTGCCCTGCAAAGTATGCCGCGATCACAGTTCCGGCAAGCACTACGGAATCTACGCTTGCGATGGATGCGCCGGTTTCTTCAAGCGATCAATTCGCCGCAGTCGGCAGTATGTGTGCAAGTCCAAATCCGAGACGCCCTGCATGGTCGACAAGACCCACCGCAATCAATGCCGGGCGTGTCGGTTGAAAAAGTGCTTCGAAGTTGGCATGAACAAAGACGCCGTTCAGCACGAACGTGGACCGCGGAGTTCAACGCTGCGCAAACAAATGGCCATGTTTATCGCCAAAGACACTCCCTTGCGTCATGACCTAATGATTCCACCACCGCTCCCGATGTCTCAGCAATCGATGGGACTGGACCTGTCAATGCAGCGAAGTGCCTTCTTCAGCCCACAGTCCATGGTACATCCGACGCTCTTCCCAGCCATGCAGTCACCCCATCCTTTAATCGCTGCTGACGCTGTCCGGGAATCGGCCGCCCAGCTGCTCTTCATGAATGTGAACTTCCTGAAAAATCTCGTTCCCTTCACCAAACTCCCTCTGGACGACCAACTAGTCCTCTTCGAAGAATCCTGGCGCGAATTTTTCATCCTTGCCGTCGCCCAATACCTGCAGCCCATCAACTTCAACCACCTCCTTGTCGCCTACGAATATCTTAACACCAATCGTGGCGAACCGGTCCCTGAGTGCATCATCCGCGAAGTCGAAATCTTCCAGGAAATCCTAGCTCAAATCGTAGCCCTACGGGTCGATATTAACGAGTTCGTCTACCTACGAGCCGTAGTTCTGTACAAAACGGAATTCGACCCCGAAAGCAGCATCTCCAGCAGCAGTAGCGACGGCTCTGACATCATCTCATCCACGTCAAAATCGATTCAGGAAGTGTCCACCGTACGCGCCCTCGAAGACGGAGCCAAGGACGCTCTCGCCTCTTACATTCGAACTTGCAGACCAGGACCTATTGACCGGTACCGCGCGCTACTCCAGCTGCTCCCGGCTCTTCGAAACGTCTCAACCTATACCATCGAGGAACTGTTCTTCCGACGGAACATCGGACCGGCTCCGCTGCTCAAACTTCTGCTCGACTTCTACCGTCAGAAGTAAAAATGGCGCGTTAAGCTGGGATCGATCCGTTTCTGGTAGATGGGGTCATCAAACTGTGATTGGTTGTGTAAATACGTAAGCGGCTATCAAAATCAAAGAATCTATTTAAGTGTTCAATTATTATCACTAAGAGAAGAAAAAATATCGTTATTCTAGCGCAATTTAAAGTAGTTACAAATAAAAAGCAAATATTTTATCAAAACAAACCAAAAATTGCATTTTATCCAGCTTTCTGCAAAAAAAAAGGAGAAATTCCCGTTACGGGATAATCGCCTCTAAAGCGATCTTCAATTCTGCTTCTACACACGCACACACATTTTCCATCTTCTCCATTCATTTCAAACGACCTAGCCGCCATAGTTGCTTGCTGTTGATGCGCCTTTCCTTTTCTCTCTGGTGTGTCTGCTGTTCATTGAATAATCCTCTTGCGATGCTCGCTTTCGTCTCGCTTCCTCTCGTTGAAATCCTTGGCCAGGATCTCGGGGCAAGACAGTGAAAAAAACTAACTTAATCCACCTATGTGGTTGATGCCTTCCTCACTTTTTACCAAAAATGGGTATATGAGTGGTTTCATCATTTTTTTAGATCCAGAAAAAAAGAACACAATGTATAACTTATGTGGTAATAACTCGATACAGGGTTGTCAGTTCTTCAATGCTATGGATTTATTGGAAAGGCCTTTCAATTACCTAACCAACGATGGGTCGGATGATGGATCCGGACATAGTTTACATACATTTAAGTGAGATCCGGCTTCAAAAATGTACATGAATACCACTTAAGTGGTCATAACTCGAGACAGGGTTGCCAGCTCTTCAATGTCTTAAACTCATTGGAAAGGCCTTTCAATTACCTAAACAACGATGGGTCGGATGATGGATCCGGACATCGTTTACATACATTTAAGTGAGATCCGGCTTCAAAAAAGTACATAAATATCACTTAAGTGGTCATAACTCGAGACAGGGTTGCCAGATCTTCAATGTCTTGGACTCATTGGAAAGGTCATTCAATTACCTAACCAACGATGGGTCGGATGATGGATCCGGACATAGTTTACATACATTTAAGTGAGATCCGGCTTCAAAAATGTACATGAATCCCACTTAAGTGGTCATAACTCGAGACAGGGTTGCCAGATCTTCAATGTCTTGGACTCATTGGAAAGGTCATTCAATTACCTAACCAACGATGGGTCGGATGATGGATCCGGACATAGTTTACATACATTTAAGTGAGATCCGGCTTCAAAAAAGTATATAAATATCACTTAAGTGGTCATAACTCGAGACAGGGTTGCCAGATCTTCAATGTCTTGGACTCATTGGAAAGGCCTTTCAATAATCTAACCAACGATGGTTCGGATGATGGATCCGGTCATAGTTTACATACATTTAAGTGAGATCCGGCTTCAAAAAAGTACATAAATATCACTTAAGTGGTCATAACTCGAGACAGGGTTGCCAGATCTTCAATGTCTTTTACTCATTGGAAAGGCCTTTCAATAATCTAACCAACGATGGGTCGGATGATGGATCCGGTCATAGTTTACATACATTTAAGTGAGATCCGGCTTCAAAAAAGTACATAAATATCACTTAAGCGGTCATAACTCGAGACAGGGTTGCCAGATCTTCAATGTCTTGGACTCATTGGAAAGGCCTTTCAATAATCTAACCAACGATGGGTCGGATGATGGATCCGGTCATAGTTTACATACATTTAAGTGAGATCCGGCTTCAAAAATGTACATGAATACCACTTAAGTGGTCATAACTTGAGACAGGGTTGCCATATCTGCAATGTCTTGGACTCATTGGAAAGATCATTCAATTACCTAACCAACGATGGATCGGATGATGGATCCGGACATAGTTTACATACATTTAAGTGAGATCCGGCTTCAAAAAAGTACATAAATATCACTTAAGTGGTCATAACTCGAGACAGGGTTGCCAGATCTTCAATGTCTTGAACTCATTGGAAAGACCTTTCAATTACCTAACCAACGATGGGTCGGATGATGGATCCGGACATAGTTTACATACATTTAAGTGAGATCCGGCTTCAAAAAAGTACATAAATATCACTTAAGTGGTCATAACTCGAGACAGGGTTGCCAGATCTTCAATGTCTTGAACTCATTGGAAAGGCCTTTCAATTACCTAAACAACGATGGGTCGGATGATGGATCCGGACATCGTTTACATACATTTAAGTGAGATCCGGCTTCAAAAAAGTACATAAATATCACTTAAGTGGTCATAACTCGAGACAGGGTTGCCAGATCTTCAATGTCTTGGACTCATTGGAAAGGCCTTTCAATTACCTAACCAACGATGGGTCGGATGATGGATCCGGACATCGTTTACATGCATATTATTGAGATCCGGGTATTTGTGAAAAAACATTTTTATACATAACTTTTGAACTACTTATCGAAACTTCAAACAATTCAATAGCGATGTATGGGACCCTAAACCAAGTCGAATGCAACTGGTTCGATCAAAATCGGTTCAGCCAGTGCTGAGAAAACTCAGTGAGAATTTTGGTCACATACATACATACACACACACATACACACACACATACACACACACATACACACACACATACACACACACAGACATTTGTTCAGTTTTCGATTCTGAGTCGATATGTATACATGAAGGTAGGTCTAGGAGCTTTTAATAGAAAGTTCATTTTTAGAGCAGGATTATAGCCTTACCTCAGTGAGGAAGGCAAAACAGAACAAACGAGAGTTGCTCTGGGAGCAACCGGGAGGAAACGAGAGAAATTTAGAGAAACGAGAGAAACGCCAATCTGGCTGCTCGGAAATGTCACTTTTGACATTGTTGACGTTTCTCTCCATTCGCATCTGATGTCTTTCTGTTTTTTGTCGTTTCGATTGTGCCTATTAAAAGTGCACTATTTTCTTGTTTTTGTTAATAAAACATTTAAAAAAGTGCTGCTAATGCCGGAAAGTCTTGCTCGGCAACCCGCTGCATCTAAGCATCAAGTTCTGGTAAGTATTAAGGAGGAATTTTCAACGGGGCTGGGGAACTTTCGCACTCGAGCATTGCTCATCTAATTTTTTTATCTTCCTCCTCCGCCAGATCATGCTTGGGAATCTGGTTCCGTGCGGGAACACAAGGTTGGAACGGTCATGGAGCGAGGCGCATCAATATCAAGAGCTACTGACTCCCTTGGACATCTGAGTGAACTGAACTGACATGACCGTACTAACCGATGTACTGACCAAGGCCAAGGACAAGTGCACCGTTGGTCGGGCACGAGTGCTGAAGGCGGAAAAGGTTACCTAGAAATCGTGTTTCCATCGTAATATGCTGACAGACTACGTTGTAATATAATGTGAATGTAATTATTCTACTCTTGTGTTGATAAATAAAATTGGTTTTCCGAGGGGTGGAGTGGGGTTTTGTTGATTCGTGCCAGCCTGGGCCTTGCTAGTGCAAACTTGAACTCTCTCTACTCAAAGTTAAATTACCCACAATCCTTCAGCAAAGCAGATGCTTTTTTGTACAAGAGCACCGCGTCCTCTAATCCTTTAGTCCCGTACAGTCGATTCCCATCTCTGTTCCGAAGCGTCAAGAATGGCCATTTGCTTGAGGGAATAGTCGCGGTAAAGCAAAACGTCCAGATTAAAATCAAGATTGTCAAGGGGTTTCAGCATCGTTCTATCATAGCCCCGACCGATCATGTGGTAGAAACTTATGGTTCGAAAAGGAGCGTGGACCGAGTACGCAGGAAACGAGCGTAACCGTAGGGACCAGATGCGCGCCGACCTCGGCATTGCCCACAACGCCAGGTGCCCTAGTGGATGCCACACCGCGCCACAAATCCAGCAGCGAAATCTCCGACAACACATGTGCAGCATTTCGAACATAACCACCAGAACGTGATAGCTCGATGCTGAGGGATTCGCCAGGGTGCCTTACACAACGCCTCAGTTTGACCAGAGCGGACATGGTCTGGCGGTTGGAATGTAGCACGTTTTTTCTTGTCCATTTCTTTATTGAAATTTGCTTCTCGTTCAAATCCCCGCTGCTATTGCCGAACAGTTTCCGGATCGGTACTTTCGACCGGGAACTGGACACCGACCAGCCTCTGGAGGCCATTTTATTTCCTTCCCAACCCGAAAATCAGCACCAAACTTTGTAGCCGTCGTTGCCACCGTCGGATTGCCTTTCGCTCTTGCCGCCTACATATCCGTACGCCGGGAGTAAAAGTACCGAAGATGCGATAGATTCTTTACGGAGCTTTCATCGATTCTGTATCCGCCGTCGGTCTACGCGGGACACTTCCAGTGCAATATGGCCAATCTTGCCAGGCAACCTGGCCAGGGGTTAAAAGAACAGACTAGGAACAGAAAATATTCGGAAAATTTCTTTGAGCGAGTCGATTCAATCTGGAAAATGTGTAAATAAACAACGAAATGTCATTTTGTTGTTTTGCTCTTCTCTCATTTTTTGCTCTCTTCAGAGAGATTTCTCCTGAAGCAACCAGAGCAACCGAGAGCAAACGGGAGCAATCGGGAGGAATCGGGAGGAATGTAGAGCAACCAAGAAGAATGAGATGGGAAACTGTCAAAAGTAAAATTTCTGAGCAACGGGAGCAAAGTAGAGGAAACGGGAGGAACTTAGAGTAACAAGAGTAACTCCCTTGCTCACTGTCTTGCCCCGAGGCCAGGATTCTTTTGAGTTTGGCTCTTCTTTTTTTGTATGCTTTGCCATTTAGCCATGTTTTTCCATTGACAGATTCATACAGCATAGGGTGACAAAAAATTGAAAATTCTGGAAATGCTTAAGAGATACCCCCTGACTCGATTCTTAAGGCAATTATAAGTAACTGTGCAAATTTTGAGCCAAATCGAAAATTTTTAGGCATCGCTTTTTATTGTTGAAGTTTATATGGGTAAAATCGCGAAAATGTATGGAGAAAATCATTGCTTCAAGATTTTGGCAGAAGGAGGAAACAAATCCAATTTCCTTCAAATTTGTCGAAGGGTGCAAGAAGATCCGAGTTGATCCTAAGGAATCGAATCAGGGGGTATCCCTTGTGTCGTTTTTTTATTGTCATCCTAATGCAGCATTATTTGACAAACTTTTTATGAAAATTTCTAGAATTGTATCACTATCTATAAATTTAAATTTATTTATACTTGAAAATACGTAGTTTTGTGAAAATGTTGAGTTTTTTTCATAAACTTGTGTGATTACTTTCGAAATGCATGTAAAAATCCCGATCATTTGTCACCCATATTGCAATAACAATAATGTCTCTCATATACCGTCAGTGGGGGTGACTATGGGTCAAAAAACGATACACCTCTCGAAATTTCTTAATAACAAAAACAATTTATATAACATCGAAAAACTTTCAAAGTAGATTTGTTCTTAGATAGTTTACTAACATTTTCCCAAAATATGGTGGATTTTGATGAACACTACCGTAAACTGGGGTGACTTTGATAGCCCGGGGTGACATTGATAGAAATTTGATTTGGCCACTAATTTTGATACATCCTATGTAACAGTCACATTGTTGCATATATGTTTAATAATAAGCTATCCCTTAAAACTTACATACTAAAAATTCTCAAAAATGTTTAGATATTAATTTGACGAGCATTTGAAAAACCTATCAAAGTCACCCCAGGCTATCAAAGTCACCCCAGTTTACGGTACCTTAAATGCCAATAATTTGAAAATTGACCCAATCTCACCCCTTAGAGGGGGTGACATTGGGTCAAATAAAACTAAAATGATGCTCAAATACAACGATATGGTAAAAACCAGCATCCAACAGCGTTTCTTGTTCGAGGGAATCGTATTGACACGCTACAATGTTTGAAGTGGAGATTTTCAAACATTTGGGTAGTTTTCGAGCAATTCTAACAAAAATATTAGAAAAATGATTTTTCGAGAGGTAATTTTTTACCAAAAACGTACCCCAACTTTAGACAACTGCCAAAATAACAGGATTTGTTCTGGGTCTCGTGGCGCAGGGGTAGCGGCTTCGGCTGCCGATCCCGATGATGCTATGAGACGCGGGTTCGATTCCCGCCTTATCCACTGAGCTTCTATCGGATGGTGAAGTAAAACGTCGGTCCCGGTTTCTCCTGTCTCGTCAGAGGCGCTGGAGCAGAAATCCCACGTTAGAGGAAGGCCATGCCCCGGGGGGCGTAGTGCCAATAGTTTCGTTTTCGTTCTAGAAACGAGATTTTTTCAGCGAAGTCATCTTACGATGTCCCCTACACAACCCTTTTAACAGAATTCAGTTTCATTGAGAATAACCTGAAAAATGGTAAAATCCGTAAAAAATCACTTTGACCCAATCTCACCCCTCAGACCCAATGTCACCCCCACTGACGGTAGCCAGAATCCCATTCAGCCATGCACGCCTCGGTTTTGCATCCCCCATATGCGGTGCTAAGGCAAGGCAAGGCTGTAAAGGTCTCATATGCAAAAACAGCAAGCTGAGAAAAATTCAAAACAATTTTGTCCCACACTGCCCACCATTGAAAAAACGGCTAATATCCACTTTTGGCAAAAACGAGATATTAGCACCAGGCGGTGGAGGATGTTCCAACGCATCTCCTGGAACTTGAATTTCACTGAAATAGTGTTTAGACTTGGCTGCCGATGCGAAAAACCAAACGGCTAATATGCCACTCTTATGGGAAATTCCCTTGACGGAGATTTTGTGACAAACACTAACACGCATTTTTCTCGGAATACTTGATTTGGCATAATAGCCGAATTTTCAATTATGGGCAGCACACGTGTTACGTGTTACGTTTTCGCGAAAAAAACTGGATTTCCTCCAGATTTCTAGAACGAAGTACTGGATGTTTTAGGCTTTTCTGAAAGAGCACACGATTTTGAACCAAACTGCATCAATAACTCACAAGTGATAAAAATGCATATGGGACATTTAAGCGATCAGGGGCAGCAAAGATCTTGGCCAAAATTGTCCAAGTGTGAGATTCTTGTAAGAAATTCAATTCCCTACAATATTGTCAAAGGGTGCACGAAGATCCGAGATGAACCTGATGAGTTATCAGCAAAGCGATGAGGGGTATACTGCCCCTGATCGCATAAATGTCCTTACGTGTGGGACAAACTTCAAATGCGGTTTTCTCAGCTTGCTGTTTTTGCATATTGGACATTTATGCGAACATGGGCAGTATATAGGAAGTATGAAAGAAAATACTTTTTACTAAAGAAATCCCCAAAGAATAGGATCAACTCAGATCGTTTTGCACCCTTCGACAAAGTTGTAGGAAATAAAATTTCCTACAAGTTTAGGTGAGACCTACGCCACCTGCTGACAAAATTCTAAAACGATATTTTTCCTCATACATTTCAGCGAATTTTCCCATACTAACTTCAAGGATCAAAAGCGACCCCTAAACCTTGGCCGATTTGGCTCAAAATTGGCACAATTACTCATTTTGACACAAGGAATGGAGTCAGGGGGTATCCCTCATGTCGATTTTTTTTCAATGTTACCCTACACAGCAAAATAATTAGTAATCCAGCTGCGTGTAAAAGGCTTGGGTATAAAATAAATTTTTAAATATGTAGCCCATAAGTATGGGAAACCTACTTAGGGACCATCCATAAACCACGTGGACACTTTGGGGGGGGGGGGGGGTATGGCGATTGTCCACGCTCCGTACAAAAAAGATTTTTTTTTGTATGGACAATTGTCCATGAAGGGCGGGGGTTTGAGATTCCCAAAAAAGTGTCCACGTGGTTTATGGATGGTCCCTTAACACTGGAACGCCCAACGCATGTCCAACTTACACGGACGCCCAAGCCTCCCAAAAAAGTTGGAACGGTAACTTCAACTCGCTGGTTCTCGGGCATAACTCAACCAATCAAGATGATTCTTTTTTCCTGTGATTTGTTAGAATGTCTAGATGATCCTAGAACTTTGCAGAACTTAATTTGATCAAATCTGTAATTTATGCGACTGAAAACATCGTTCCACCTATTTTCAAAACGACTGCCTCCACGGAATTTCTGGCGATTTTTTTTTTACACTCGAAAAAAAAAGTTGGAACGATGTTTTCAGTCGCAGAAATTACAGATTTGATCAAATTAAGCAAAGTTCTAGGATCATCTAGACATTCTAACAAATCACTGGAAAAAAGAATCATCTTGATTGGTTGAGTTATGCTCGAGAACCAGCGAGTTGAAGTTACCGTTCCAACTTTTTTGGAGCCTTGGGCGTTGGAATGTTAACCGAAATGTCAAGCTCATATATGCGTTTATCCTTTTCATTCTTCTTCTGTCTGCTGGCCGAGCGGGCTAAGGCGCCAGTCCTTACTGTTGGTGATGGGTTTGAACCCCGTTGATTGCAACTTTTTATTGTGTTTACGAAAATTGTACATGCATTGTGTAATATTAAGTGTCTTTTTTGACGAAGGTGATGTGCATGCTTTTGCATGCGATTTCACCATCGGATTTCTTGTTTTGTAGTAAGCAGCCAAAACGAAAGGAACGTTTGAACTTATTTCTCGATAAAATACAAATTTCCCTTTTTGATTTTTTAAATACTCGTGAAAATGTTAACAAGGCATAGGGTAGAGTAGTCATCAATGAGACACGGGGAACAATGATAAAATTGCTCTCACAAGACGTAGTTTCAATCTATCAGGCTCATATTTGGGGGAAAGGTGTGCCTACTAGATACACGTCTGCCATAATAGTGGCTTTGGTTATAGAAGCTCCCTTGCAATGTTATTCATACAAGTTTGATTCTGGGGTGTAAAAGTAAATTATGACTAAAAATACATTTTCGCTCATAGGCTGCCATTAACTCAAAACTAAAGTTTCTCCAAATTCCTTTCGTCATTTCACAGGGTATGAGTTGGGCTACAATGTCCTTTGACTAGGTTTGACCAAAATTTAGAATATACTCAGAATCCAGGGCTGTCTCATTGTTCCCCACTCTTTTCGACCCATGGGTAACCATGAGACACTTTGATTTTTCTTCATTAAACTTTTCAAAATCTTTGGAAATCTTTCAAAACATGAATTGAAGTGATTTTTGGCATATTTAATGAATTTGAACTTCATTTAACCAAAAATATAAAGTTATTTGGTAAAATATATGGAATTGAAGTTTCGTGTTGACAAAATTGCTTGAAAATGTTGAAAGCAAGTCACCTGCAATGGAACAATATAAAAAATGATGTGTTGTTCCCCAGCTGCCTCATTGTTCCTGCCAAGTGCGTCTACAATGAGACAGTTGAATAACTTTGGCTGTAGACGTCAGATCTCATATTTTGGTAAATGTTAGAACAAACTAAAAGAAAGCAAATGCAACAAAAAGCTCTTTAAAACATGCTAATGAAAAAAATACAAAAATCGTTGAAGTTTAAAAACCAAAAGTGTCTCATTGATGACTACCCTACCCTATCTATTAGCACAAAGGGCCATCGATATTGAATAAAAAGCATATTTTGTATTTGCATTCATTCTTTAAAAAAAGTGCCAATCTCGTTTAAAAAAAGTATTATTTTTTTCCATCACCCATGAAGAGTATCGGGACTGCATTTACAAAGCGGATTCAGTGGCACTACCTTCCCTTCACTAAGCAATCGAATCCAGAAGGGAAAAGATGGCTTTGATCGTTCAGTTTACACAGCGGCGAGTTGGCCGTGCGGGTTAGGGCGCGGACTTAGTGAGCTAGATATAACTATCGCCGGTTGAATATTTTTTGGGATTACAGATATTTTTTCCCTACGTCTTCCACATGTAAATGTATACATTATTAGAGGTAAAATTTAAGCTTTTTCTGACATAAAAGATGTACCCCGTTTTTATATGTAATTTTACCATGATTTTTTTTGCTTTGTAACTGCATAAAATATCAAATAATATAAGTGCACTATTTATTATAGATTCAATAATATAATCATTCATGATTCTTTAATTCACAAAAATCCTTGCTCTTGAATATTTTGGTCACTGTATTTTGTGTCAATTTGTATTTTTGTTCAAATTGTTTAGTTAAAGGCTGATTTAAAAATTGTTCGCCAGAAGCTTAAATGTTTTGGTTTAACTCTTGTTTAAATGTTGAAAAATATTATAAAACCAAATTTCATTTCTTTACGTCCAAGAAATTGCATTTCCGAGGAAAACCCAACCCAAATCCGGATTATAATAATTGGACGGAAAAATATTGATTGTTACCGTCTGCTTTTCCATTGTATCAATCGTGTTTTACATCGGAATTAGCATACAGGAAATGGTCAATAAACCAGCGTGTGTGAGTGAAAGGCAGTGAAAAAGCAGTTGACAAATTGGTTCCCACTTTTTTTTTTCATCGCAAAGTTCATTATTTGTACGAGCTCTATTGAACAGAAAATAAGCTTCCCTTTCATTCCTTCAGGCGAGTATGCCGGCTGTGTCACGCCAAATCCACAACATGTCAACCGATTATTCGGTTTAATTTGTGTGCACAGAATTGCTCATTTTCTGCTTCGCTGCCAATAATGGTTGCTCTTTTTTAAAAGATATTGTAGTGCAAATCTTACCTGGTGTGGAATTCTTAAATCCATCTAGGATGATAATTGATTTTTATTGAGGTGAGTCTAATGGGCTTTACTAGGAAACCTTTAACAGTTCATGGTCCGAATTTGACGACATTTGACGTAATCCGTTTTCCCTCAGATTGCTCTAGGAAGATTATTTGCAAAAAATAGCTCCTTAACGGGATTGATTGCTATTGGACTATATAACCTGCCTGCAAACGGATTGCTTGGCATATGAAAGAAATCTAAAAAATCATGGAAGGAACATTATTTTTGCCAATGTTTACAATGGTTATGATTGAGGCGTATTGTTGTGCCTAATTGACTGATTTATTGAAGCAATTTGTCACTCGTCTTCTTTGCCATTCCATTACTTGCCACATTAGCTGGCCAGGCCTTGTGACCTAAACATGCCAAAATAGACCGATAACAAAGAGGTCTAATTAGTACCTCGTGTAAAACGAGTGAGAAAAAACACGGTGACATTATGACCCAAATGAACGGTACTCTACTTTTTCTTACCGCATGAAACGGTACCGAGAACAGATAATTGACAGCAAATAGGTCAAACTGTAAGAAACGCAGTGAAAACATTACGCCCACAATTTTGTCAGAACTATATTACTCCAAACAAATAATTTAATTTTCTTAACACTCATTACTTCCTGAACAGGTATGAAAAAAAGTAATTCTACCTGAACATGTTAACGATCATGATTGCCATAAGTTAGAGCTGTACGAAAAACGCCCAAAACAAGATTCTATAGATACTTAGCAGCTTGATCTATGGAAAATATACCCATTTTCGGCACATTAAGCTTTCCGACCAATTTTCATCACTTTTACAGTTTTCCGCTACCAAAAACAATTTTTCAGAGTGCCGTCATCAGGGGTGAGATTGGGTCATACAAATTTCAGCATTTTTGTATGACCCAATTTCAACCCCCGACCCAATGTCACCCTTGATTACGGTAATCAACAAATGAACGTTTCTACCTTTATTTGAGCTATTTATTACTTTGATGTAGTCAAAAAACTTAATGAAAGCAGTAGTTTTGTGGTCCAAGTATTGATAGGCTGATAATAGAAATGCGATGAGGAAGGGTATATTTCCCCTACTTAGATGCCAATTTTGCAGTTCGTTTTGAAAATGTGTGCTTTTCTTTTGATATTTAAATAATTTTTATATTTTTTTGTTGTTGTTTGTTTGTTTATTTTATTCAGTAGCGTAAAGCATACATTTTTTTAAACTGCTACCTCCGGAATCATTTTTTTACTGGTTGTCCACAGGATGGTGACGCTCTAAACGTTGTCGTCACGTCTTGTCTCGCCTTAGCGATTTTACTTCCAGCGTTATCCAGGGTTCACCCGAGGGAATGGCATGAATTGCATTTTTGATTTTTTAATCTCATTAAAAGTAGAGTAAGCATTTTTACTCCGGGCCTACACATTGACTTGTAATTGAAACAAAAATAATGGCCAAATTCGACGGAATCTATGTTATTTTGTCACATTAGCCTGAAAAGTAACGTAACAGTGAACAAATTCAAATCAACTAAATCAGAGCACGTGAATAAGTATCTGCCGAAGATTTTATGCAATCAAAAATAAAAAAAAGTTAATTCAATAGCAAACGCACCGCATTTGAATATAACTCAAAACAGCTGAAGGGTTTGTCTCTTGTTAGAGATTATGGACATAGGCAGGGCCATAATCCGGCCGCGTGGTTATAGCTCAAAAGGGGTGTATTTATTTAATTGCTGCATAGTTCTGCAGCGTGTTGGGTGTCATCCTCGTCGTGGCCAAGCGTCAATTTCCGGATCAGATTTTAATCGTTTCTTCAAATATCATTGAAATGAACGAATTGCCACGAGCTAGGGAACATTTGACGTCAATTTGATCCATAAAATCAATTTTACCGTGATTTAAAGCAATTTACGTCATACATGTATGAAATTCGATGGGTAACAAGACCATATACTCTAAGATTTTCACATTTTGCAAACATTTCACCACCAGAATTTGATTAAGATTATTATAAAATATTAACCTTTAAAATGACGCATACACCAGTACTAACATAATAATTGAAATAAATTTTGTTTTAAGTTACCTCAGACAGAAACAAATCTACCAAATAAGTTCAAACCCCTTTCTCATAAGAGCCCGCGTCGAAAAACCTCAAGAAAGCCACAAAATCACGCCAGGTGACTCCCGAAAACGTGAGAACTGTCAATCGAAGCGAGCGTCCACTTGAACCCGCACAGTTCGATGAGGCAAACTCTTTCCAAGCCTCACGAGGAACACTGCAGCAGCATAGTTGAAGAACGTTCTTGAGCCGAGTTTTTTTTTTTTTAATTCTGATGCATGCGACAGATTTTCTGTTCGTCGATTGAAATCACAAAGCCTCACTTCAAATGTATCAACATTTTTTATACAATCTCGAGTGGCCACTCGCAGCAATTATTCCCCTGCCAATTCTCGAGACCCGAGAGCCTCGAGTGGCGACAGTTCGCCAAAAAGTCCCTTCCCCCTTTATTTGCTGGTTTCTTGCGCTCACTGGTGCGTTCGTTTGATCGTTTCTTTCTTCGACGCGTGAAGTTTCGAAAAGGACTCGTGAGAGTGCGTTCATTGTTTCAACCGATTGCTGCATAAAGGAGGTAAATCAGGACAAACAATAATGTAAATTAAAAATTATGGTTGCAGACACTTGAAACAGAAAAGGAGTTTTGTTTGCTACGGCATTGTTTCGACTTTGTGTCACATGGCTTGATGACCGGTGCCAAAATTTGCAACAAATGTATTAACCTTTCTGTGGTTCAAGTCTCGCGCAAAACAATTGAAACTGTGGTTTTATTAATTTTGAGGGTGAAAAATGCTGCGATGGCAATTTTTCCCGTCACAAACCCGGCATATGGAACTGTGCGGTATTTCAATAATAAGCTCGTTGAATGTGACGCTCAGCTGCCTTTTTGGAAGGGGGTTTCTGTGTTTGTCATCTTTTCCCTGTACATTGCTAGATGAGATGGAATTAATTCATTTGAAATGCAACCACGCGCAAGATATAAATAATTTTTCGGTTATGAAAACTCTCATCAAGCAAAGAACGCGCAGTTGTTCTTGTAATATCCTTTGTCGACAACTGGAATGTCAGGAAATTAAATTGCGTTCCACTAATTCGTCAACAAGATTAACTCTCTAGGAATGAGGTTATGAAAAACTCATAATGTCGTTTATATTGGGATTGGCGATTGTGGTAGGAATTGTCTTTACTGGTCAGGATGAAAAAAAAGATATAAATACCTACAAACCTACTAAATATGTCTGCCACAATTCAAAACATATTTTTGATAGTAAAATGTTTAGATATTTTTTAAGAGTGCCGCCAATTTCATTAATGGGAAAAGATGTTCCCTTGATCACAAACCATAAGCTATTGAGGTTTTCCAAAATGGAAACTTAAAGATTCCAAAAAGTAAAACCCATCAATTCAGAGGATCGAATTCGCAATAAATCGGAATAGAATGAATGCTTCCCGAGCAGGGGTAAATAACACGGGAATACCATATTTTGGTATTACTTGGCATAATAACAAATACCAAAATGTGCCCTTGGTTGCTCAGTAATAGATGGTATAATAACATGAAATCATACCAAAAAACTGTATGGGGAAGACTAAAGCAATACCAAAACGTGCCATTCCAAGGGCAAATGAATACCAGACAAAACACAACTTTACGGGTAAATAAAAATCTCATTGGACAAAAAACAAAGAGAATTCTCTATAGGATTACAGCTGGAATTTAATTTGGCTAATGGGTTTTGCAATGAGAAATGGGTAGAATATTAATGCTATATTTAAATCCTTGGAACAGGCAGGAAAACGAATTCTTGCTTTGGAGAGCCAAAAAATAACAGGTAAAGAAAACTAGAGGAATACTGGAATCGAACTCATGACAGGTAAGGTGCAGACACCATTTTAGCTACCCGTTTACCAACTGAGCTATCAACGCTTGTTGAAAACGAGCTGCTGCTGCATCAACATGTTTTAGCTGCAGGCAAAAATATCAGGAAATTCAAAGAAAGAGAAACAAACTAAACCAGAACGAGAAAGGCTATAGCCCAGGCAGCGTGGCATTTTTCGTGGGATATTCGAGGATGCATGATTCCAGCTGAATAGGATTCAACACAAATCCAATATTAAAAGGATTTTAGAACGAAGTTCGAGTACCACATGCATATCAACATTCTGGTATTGAAAGAGTTATTTTATCAAATTATCAAAGATTGACATTATTTTTTTGAGTTTATCGATTTTGACGAAAAAGGCAAACAATGTTAAGTAAAATCCATGCTAATATTTTAAATTTTTCACGTTTAACCTATTGTTTTTCTTATCATTTTTAAATGTATCAGCATACTTTTAAGAATGTTAAACATCATTTCAAATAGATTTTTTATTGAATCTCCATTATTTTATAATATTTTTATTTAAAATATCTTTATAATACCAATGTATGGTATTCCCTAATTTATAAAGATCATTAAATGACTTTTTGAGGCCAAAATAAAATAGTTGGCTTTAATTTGGAGTAGATTTGCGTTTTTAGGTATGTAAGTAAGAAACAGTATGTCAAAATTCGACATTTTCCTAAAATTTGCCCAATAACAAAACAATACCAAAATTTGGTATTAATTTACACTTTAGACATTTTTTCAAGGGCTCTCGAAAACCAAAACTTGGTATTGATACCATTGAATGGTATTATTTTGCATTTCCCTTGTTATTTACCCATGCTCGGGTTTGGGAGACTGCTCTATTATAGACGGACAAATGAACACAGTTTGAGCCGTTGTATCTTCTAAAAAACGGCTTCTATCAACTTTTGGCTGAATCGAGATTTTTGCTCCAGATGAAAGAAGATGTTCTTCCGAAACTTGAATTTCACTACAATACTGTTTAGTTTTGGCTGCCGATGCGGAGAACCCGACGGCTTATATCCCATCCCCCTTTGAAATTGCTTCGGAAGATTCGGTGACGAACACAAAATGCATTTTTCTCGGAATCCTTGATTTGGCATAATAGCCGGATCTTCAGTTATAGGCAGTCTACTACCCATCATTGAAAAAAATCTTTGTGATGCCTCCCTCTAATTTATAGAGTGAACCCTATCAAATTCATTCAGCCAAAGCAGCGAAAATCAAGTGCACATTTTGGATCAACATCCCCACACACGCACCGACATTTCGTCGCCGTCGTGCTAACTTGTCGTACGTGCATTTTGGGCCAAATTGAGTTAAGAACGCCATTTTGTGCATCTCACAATGCCACATCTTTTGACCTTCACAGATCCCCAAAATTCGATTTCAATCCTAAGATATTCAATGAAAACCAAAATTATTGTCACTTCTCATATAAAAGTAGTTTCAATCTTGTCGTGCTATCTTGTCACTCCCTGAAAATTGATGTAAGTGCGACAAAAGGCCAAAGGGATTTCAGGTCAGGATGCGTTTGACGCACGTACAAGCTAGACTACCGTAAACATTTGTAATTATAACTCGGGACTCCAGCAACCAACTTCAACCAAACTTCGGGACAATGCACAGAATGGTCAGCCAAACAAAACGTGTTTGTTATTGTTTACATTGCGTGCTCTCGTTTTTGTATATTCAAGGTCAAACATTAAACGTCAAAATGGCGGGTGCGACAAGATAGCACGACGACGTCGATTTGTTCAGAATTTGATTCTGAGTCGATGAGTATAAATGAAGGTGGGTCTAGGAGGTCAAATTAAAAAGTTCATTTTCCGAGTGATTTTATTGCCTTTCCTCAGTGAGGAAGGCAAAACGGATATTATCTTCTTTTGGCTAAATCGAGATTTTTGCTCCAGGTAAAAGATGTTCCAACGCATCTACCGAAACTAGGATTTACTAGAATAGGGGAGAGTGGGGAGACTTGATCCCTGGGGACACTTGATCCCAAGCCTGTATCTCGTCAGCATGTGGGTAAAACAATTAGCTTTGTTCTAGAAAGTTGTGCGAAATTAACTAAAACTCATTGTAGAAAACAAAGAAAAAAATTGAAAAATGTTCAGATTGAGTTACACACATTTTTTTAAAACGAGCTGCAAAAAACTTCCAAGAGATCTTTTTTTCTTTGTATTGATATGTATAGAAAACACTCAAAAATTATTCAAAAAAATATTTTATATACATGAATTGTTTGATAAACTTATCAACTCCAAAACCCTTACGCATTTGATGTTAAATTTATCGTCATACTATTTTTACAATCAATTGTTTAAAAAAGTGCGTTTAGGGAGACTTGATCCCTGCATTTTACAGTCACTGGAATCAGCCTCAAGATTTATTAATTGGGCTGGGTTTTCATACATAGTTTCCTTTAGTATAGTTGTACATAACTTACTGCAGTTTGAACCTTTTTTCAAAAGTTTTGTAAATAAAAATTTCCAGCTTTTGTAAACATGCTTAATTTTGGTCTAAAAAATAATATTTTAAGTTTTTAAATATTTTAAATACTAAACATGTTATATTTTGAACACAAACGTACAGGTTTTATGTGAAATTGCTGTAACTTATAGAAAATTAAAAGTTTGGATGAATAAGAAACATTTTGCTTAACATTTCTTCAAAATGTTGAAAGGGGGATCAAGTTACCCCTAACATTATGAAAATGCCGGTTTAAAATATGTTTTTAAAACGCTTGGCATGATTCGAAGAGTTCATCTGATGAAATACCCTTATTAGCCAAACATAGATGAATGTTTAAGCTTTCAATTCATGCAAAAAGTTTATAGTTTTGTGAGAAATTGACAGAGTTATGTGCGATACAAAAAAAGGGGATCAAGTCTCCCCACTCTCCCCTATGGTTTAGATTTGGCTGCCGCTACCAAAAGCAAATATCCAATTCCCCTTTAAAATTGTCGTGGCAAAGATTTGGTGACGAACACAAAAACGCGATCACTTGATTATGGGCAGTTAGGCGTCATCCATAAAGTATGTCACGCTCTAGGGGAAAGGGGGGAGGGGGGCTTCTGAGCAAGCGTGATATTACATGTTTTATGTAAAGGAAAAGCGTGACAAGGGGGGGATGAAGCCTTAGTGCATGATTATTCATCTCTGTTAGTATATGAAAAACAATTTGTCTCTATATTAACTAACTAGATAAAAAAACCCGATTTAATCCCACCTGGGGTGAAATAGAGCCTTTCTTACAAAAGGAAGATAACGGCAGTTGAATTTTTTTGAAAGAAATTTTTTTTTTTTTTTTTTTCATAAAATTATTTTTATTAGGTCCTTTTCGGTACTGGGACCTGGTTAGGACCGAGTCGGCTTTTGTAATTACATTTGGCTTAATAATTACAGAGGATCTTGTGTGTAAATGTTAGTGGGAGGGGAGCCGATTACCCGCGGCCTACTCGGGGTTAGTAGGGAAGGGATTGATGTTAAAGACAAGGCGTGGGAAGGGAAGGGGGATTGTGTAGGGGTCTTGGTTGGCTCTGCTGGCCTTTGCGTTTTGTCCTCAGCCGCAACTCGGTGTCCAGCTGCTGGGGCGTTCTTGCTTTGCTTCCGGTGCAATCCAGAAACGACGGCTTTGTGCGAAGGCGAGTTATACTAACAGAAGGAAAACTAACTGAAGGAAAACTAACTGAAAGAAAACTAAATGAATATTTTGGAATCTGAGAGGAACTGATAGATCGGATAGAGAACATCAAGGTCAAGTTGAGACAACGCGTCTCGCATCGGGATTTCTGGTGGTCTTCCTCGGGCCCTGAGGGTATCTTTCAACTTAATTCTGTGAGCCTGGTGATCTGGACACGCCCATACGAGATGGTCGATGTCCTGATAACCCTGCCCACAGTCGCAAAGGTTCGTATCACTCATGTTGATACGGTACAGATGAGCCTTGGACGAGTAATGGTTCGACATAAGGCGGGACATCGTTCTGATGAATCCACGCGTCAAGTCCATTCCCTTGAACCAGGCTTTTCTTTGCACCTTAGGTCGTATGGAGTACATCCAACGTCCTTTGGTGTCGCCGTCCCATTGTGTTTGCCAATCCAGAAGCGCACGCTGCCTCGGAAAACCGTAGCATTCTTGTAGGCTAATTGGCCTTTCAAAAATGTCTCCACTCTCAGCACCCTTCTTGGCGAGCAAGTCCGCTTTCTCATTACCCGGAATCGAGCAATGAGCGCGGACCCATACCACCGTGATGCTGAAGGACTGAGCCGCCAGGTTGTTTAAAGTCTTACGTATTTCCGTGAGGAAAAACGTAGACTCCCTGGTCGGCTTCAGAGACCGGATAGCCTCAACAGAGCTAAAGCTATCGGTGAAGATGAAGTAGTGGTCAGGTGGCATGGTCTCGATGATTCGCAGTGCGCAGTAAACCGCGGCTAACTCTGCGACATAAACCGAACTCGGGTCCTTCAGCTTAAAGAACAGCTGATAAGATTCATGATAAACACCGAAGCCCGTACAGCCGTCGAGCTTGGAGCCATCGGTGAAGAATCTGTTGTTTGGAGGAACATGGTTGTACTTAGATGCGAAGATCGACGGTACAACTCCCCGCAGAAGATGGTTTGGGATACCGCGAGTATCGGCTTTCATGGACGTGTCGAAGCCAATCAGGGTGCTGCTGGTTAACGGAGGCGTGCGCTGTACCGTTGTGCTCGGGCTCCCCTCCCACGATGACATAAAGTCATAATATAGAAGCATGCGCCGAGACTCAACGTGAAGGTTCAGCAACGTTTCAAAGTTGTCAATTACCAGTTTATTCCTGTAATCACACCGGATCAGGAACCGGTAAGACAGTTCGTAGTAACGAGTTCGCAGAGGCAATACTCCCGCCAAGACCTCGAGGGTCATGTTGTGAGTTGAGTGCATGCATCCCAAGACAATGCGAAGACTTCGGTACTGTATCCGCTGGAGAACCAACAAGCGTGATTTCGCAGCTGTTTGGAAGCAGAAACTGCCATATTCCAGCACTGAGAGTATCGTAGTCTTGTACAGTCGAAGCAGGTCAGAAGGATGAGCACCCCACCGGTTGCCAGAGACGCTGCGCAGAAAATTAGTTCTTTGCAGGCACTTTTGCTTCAGGTAGTTAATGTGCTTCCCCCATGTTCCCTTCTGATCAAAGATGGTACCCATGTACATGAAGTGGTCCGACTGCTCGATAGTCTTTCCCGAGAGAGAAAGATTGAGCTGCGGCGGTTCATGCTTCCCCGTAAAAACGACCAGTTCCGTCTTCTCCGGAGAGAATTCAATACCCTTTCCAACTGCCCAATGGGCCAAGTTGTTCAGGGTATCTTGCAAGGGTTCTAGCAGATCGACTTCCTTCTTGGCAGCGATTGAAACCACTGCGTCATCTGCGTACTGTATAAGGGTGCAGTCTCCGGTCAAGCAATCGTCGATATCGCTGACGTAGAAGTTATACATGGATGGGCTTAGGCGTGAGCCTTGTGCCAAACCCATGTAACTTATCCGGGTGATTGCCAGATCACCTTGCACAAAGTGCATGTGTTTTTCTGACAACAGGTTGATGAGGAAGTTGCACATCGTCGGATTGAGACCGCTCCGCCGCAGCTTTACTCCCAACACATCGATGGAGACTGAATCGAATGCACCCTTGATGTCTAGGAAGACAGAAGCCATTTGCTGTTTTTTACCACGGGCTATGTCGATTCCTGTGGCCAGCAAGGCTAGACAGTCGCTTGTTCCCTTGCCTCTCCGGAAGCCATACTGCGTGTCTGACAGCAAGTGCTCTCGTTCCATCCATGGTTCGAGGCGGTCGAGGATCATCTTCTCCAGCAACTTGCGTAGACACGACAGCAAGCTGATTGGACGATACGAGTTGTGGTCGGATGCCGGTTTACCGGGCTTTTGAATGGCAACCACCCGGACCTGTCGCCATTCGTGTGGAATTACGTTCTGCTCCACCAACGTGTTGAACAGTTTCAACAGACGCTGCTTGGCGACGTCCGGAAGATTCTTCAGCAAGCTGAACTTGATCTTGTCCGGACCAGGAGCAGTGTTGTTGCCCGTCAATAGTGCTATGGAGAGCTCTACCATCGAGAAGGGAGGATTAGCATCGCTCCCATCAACAACGTCGAATGATGGTTGTGTCGGCACCGAGTCCGGGCACACCTTCTTGGCGAAATCCAATATCCACTTGTCCGATTTTTCCACACTCTCGTTCGGAACGGAACCTCTACGCATGGCCCTTTTTGAAAGAAATAGCAAAATAAAGAATGGTCTATTCATAAATCAATTCAAAACTCAACATGATTTTTTCATAAAACTGAAAAGCGCTGGTTTTTGCCTCATTTGCCATGGCCGGGTGTAAGCTGTGCTCGCACACAAGCATTTTCGATTTTTTAAATCAGAACAAATTATTTGTGAGGCAGAGAATTAGCTCACAATTTGCGATGTTCGTAATGTTTTCTGCCTATCGCAAAATTGTTCGTATTCTCTGAGTGTTTTTTGCACTTTTCAAAATATCAAGAATTAACGAGAAAACAAAACAATTCCGTCTTGCTCCAAAGCGTTAAGTGGTTACAAAATGACTGGCACCCGAGAATTTGCGTGTTGTAAACGACAAACGGTAAAGCCGCATAAATGTTCTTGAAAGCTTTGAACCGCCTACTGGAATTCACTAAACTGACATTTAGGCGTTAGGCAAAATTGTGAGCTTTCAATAAGCAAGCCAGAAAATTATGTAGTATGCATTTAGGCGTTTTAGGGATTGGGAAGCATACTGCGACTCAGCGCTCGGTGAGACTTCCCTACGACAAACGCAAAGGTACCGAATGAACCACCTTGACTCATACGCTGGGTTCATTGCCAAGGAGCCGATACGATGAACCAAAATACAGAATGAGCAAAACAAAAAAAAAAGCCAAAAGAATGAGCATGGGGCTTCAGAACGGATAGCTGCTTTTTTTTTTTCTCATAAAATTATTTTTATTAGGTCCTTTTCGGTACTGGGACCTGGTTAGGACCGAGTCGGCTTTTGTAATTACATTTGACTTAATAATTACAGAGGATCTTGTGTGTAAATGTTAGTGGGAGGGGAGCCGATTACCCGCGGCCTACTCGGGGTCGGATAGCTGCTTGCGTCTAGTTTGCGTTCACTGAAGCTTAGCATAGATAATCATGACAGGCGATGTGTGATGAACGAGCAATCGATAAAGCAACTTGCACTAAAAGGGTGTAATGTAGTATCAAAACTCTATACGCGCCAGCATTGCTCGCGTCTGCATGTGAAGCTAAACTTGGCAACTTGTCAACGAGGCGACGAAAATCGATCGTCCATGATTTTTTGCAGATTTTTCGAATAAATATTCCTCGAGAAATGATTTGGGAACGAAGCTTGATTTGGCGTCGGAGCCAAAAGCAAACCCTATACCTTTCTTTAGTAAGAAAGGCAAAAATTGAAATTTTCTAAAATCTGAACGGTAAATCCGAATGAGGTCAAATTTGTTTCAGAACCTCGATTATGGTCTAGATAATGATATGGAGAGAAAAAAAATAATAAAATGCCAAAGGAACAGTTTTAGCATTTGGTGAAAATTGGCTTTTACCTTTTTTAGGGGTTTTTCCCCCTCACAGTGAATTAGTCCACAAGCTGTAAATCAAGAACCACATTACCGACATGGATGTAAATTTGGGAGGATGTAGGGCTCGAAAAATGTAATTTTTTGGATAAATAAACGATTTCAATACTTCAATTTTCGACCGAATTTTCATTTGAAAACCGCCTGATCAGGTGAAAACACACTCCGAGTCCCCTTCAAAAATGGATAAATTCAAATTTGGTATGGAACTGGTTCAGGTTCAGCACATCCCCTTTCAAATGCGCCCAAGAGAGCTTAAATCCATAATGTGGGCTCTGAGAAACCCCCTACCACAAAATTGAGCACTTTTTTACCACACACGGACGTCACGCGTGCTCTACAGTAAATTAAGCGACAAAATTCGGATATTGAAGATAGACCAATTTTGTCATTGTCAAACGATCGGGTGTCGAAAATCGATCGTCCATGATTTTTTGCAGATTTTTCGAATGAATATTTCTCGAGAAATGATTTGGGAACGAAGCTTGATTTGGCGACCTTTCTTTAGTAAGAAAGGCAAAAATGGAAATTTTCTAAAATCTGAACGGTAAATCCGAATGAGGTCAAATTTGTTTCAGAACCTCGATTATGGTCTAGATTATGATATGGAGAAAAAAAAATTAATAAAATGCCAAAGGAACAGTTTTGGCATTTGGTGAAAATTGGCTTTTACCTTTTTTAGGGGTTTTTCCCCCTCACAGTGAATTAGTCCACAAGCTGTAAATCAAGAACCACATTACCGACATGGATGAAAATTTGGGAGGATGTAGGGCTCAAAAAATGCATTTTTTGGATAAATAAACGATTTCAATACTTCAATTTTCGACCGAATTTTCATTTGAAAACCGCCTGATCAGGTGAAAACACACTCCGAGTCCCCTTAAAAAATGGATAAATTCAAATTTGGTATGGAACTGGTTCAGGTTCAGCACATCCCCTTTCAAATGCGCCCAAGAGAGCTTAAATCCATAATGTGGGCTCTGAGAAACCCCCTACCACAAAATTGAGCACTTTTTTACCACACACGGACGTCACGCGTGCTCTACAGTAAATTAAGCGCCAAAATTCGGATATTGAAGATAGACCAATTCTGTCATTGTCAAACGATCGGGCGTCGAAAATCGATCGTCCATGATTTTTTGCAGATTTTTCGAATGAATATTCCTCGAGAAATGATTTGGGAACGAAGCTTGATTTGGCGTCGGAGCCAAAAGCAAACCCTATACCAAAACTATTCAACTCTCTCAATTGTATGGGACAATTTAAGTTCTAAAGATGTTTATAATCTTAATTTAAAATTTTGGAAATGGTTCTGGTTCATCCTTTTTATTTCAATACTTGCAGTGTTTTATTCTAAGTTTTATTGAAAATAAACATTTCTGCTGCACACCCAAAATTCAGAGTCGAGATAATCGTTCTCTCAAAATTTATTGAGGGCTCAGTGCCAAAATCGATAGAATAATGGTACCAACTCACACCATCATAACAAATGAGTTCATTCGTTAGTTGAATCAATAAATCTCCAACAAGTGTCATACATCGACTTCTGACTTCTCCTTGGTCACCAAGCTGTGGTGGCCGAGGCAGCTAAGTCATTGCATTGGTTTGTCAAAGGTCTCTGGTTCGATTCCCGTTGTCGACACTTTTGGTTTTTTGTTTGACGGATGAACTTTTTTTGCAAATGAACCTCGAGAGAATAGTTCTATCGCCCATCTCGAGCTGTGTTCTCTGCGTCCGTGAATGGTACCACTATTCTCTCGACTCGAGACCATCATTCTCTCGGACTAGAGATGCCAGTATTGGGTGCAGGATAGAGTTTTGAAGAAGCCTAATAACTTTAAATTTTACTTGCTGAGTGCTAATATCACAATTCGACGATTTCGTGCTATCTTGTCCCATGTCGCTTTTTGACGTTTTTATGTTTGACCTTGAATAAACAAAAAATGGAGCACGCAATGTTACACCCAATACTGGCATCTCTAGTCCGAGAGAATGATGGTCTCGAGTCGAGAGAATAGTGGTACCATTCACGGACGCAGAGAACACAGCTCGAGATGGGCGATAGAACTATTCTCTCGAGGTTCATTTGCAAAAAAAGTTCATCCGTCAAACAAAAAACCAAAAGTGTCGACAACGGGAATCGAACCAGAGACCTTTGACAAACCAATGCAATGACTTAGCTGCCTCGGCCACCACAGCTTGGTGACCAAGGAGAAGTCAGAAGTCGATGTATGACACTTGTTGGAGATTTATTGATTCAACTAACGAATGAACTCATTTGTTATGATGGTGTGAGTTGGTACCATTATTCTATCGATTTTGGCACTGAGCCCTCAATAAATTTTGAGAGAACGATTATCTCGACTCTGAATTTTGGGTGTAACAATTTTTTTTGGTTGACCGTTCTGTGCATTGTCCCGAAGTTTGGTTGCATTTGGTTGCCAGAGTCCCGAGTGATAATTACAAATCCAGAGTTTTTTTTAAACGTCCTATAAAATATCATGGGTTATATGTTTATACGAACTTAAAAAAACTCTTGAAATGTTCATGGTAGTCGGGCATGTACGTGTGTCAAACGCGTTCTGACCTAAAATCTCTATGGCCAGTTATCACACTTACACCAATTTTCAGTGTATCAAAAAAGCACGACAAGATTGAAACGTTTTGCCTTCCTCACCTTACTGAGGAAAGGCTATAAAATCACTCGAAAACTGAACTTCTCAATTAGACCTCCTAGACCCACCTTCATATATACCCATCGACTCAGAATCAAATTCTGAGCAAATGTCTGTGTGTGTGGTGGGATGTTGATCAAAAAATTGTCACTCGATTATATTGACATTGGCTTAACCGATTTTGTCCGTTTTAGCGTCATTCGATCCGTCTTGAGGTCCCATAAGTCGCTATTAAAAATTATGCGGTTCAGTTAAGAACTTCAAAAGTTATGCTAAAAAAACAATTTGAACAAAAGTCCGGAAGATTGTAAAAAGGGTGGTTTTTGTAAGAAAACCTGGCATGTTATACATTTTTAGAAAGGTATTTAAAAGACCTTTCCAACGCGACCAATACATTGAAGATCTGACAACCCTATCAAAAGTTATTTGCACTTAAGTGTTATCTATATACTTTTTGGAAGCCGGATCTCAGATATCATGATAAAACGTTGTCCGGATCTATCATGCAACCAGTCGTTGAAAAGATAATCAAAAGACTTTTTCAACGCGACCAATACATTGAAGATCTGACAACCCTACCAAAAGTTATTAGCACTTCAGTGTTATTTATGTACTTTTTGGAGGCCGGATCTCAGTTATCATGATAAAACGTTGTCCGGATCTATCATGCAACCTGTCGTTGGATAGGTAATCAAATGACCTTTCCAACGCGTTCAAAACATTGAAAATCTGACAACCCTACCAAAAGTTATAAGCGCTTAGGTGTTATTTATGTACTTTTTGGAGGACAGATCTCAGATATTTTGATGAAAACGTTGTCCAAATATATCATGCAACCTATCTTTGGATAGGTAATTTAATGACCTTTCCAACGAATGTGAGGAAGGCACCAACCACCTAAGGGTGGATTAAGTAACGTTTTTCATAATAAAAGTAACAACATGGAGTTCATAGTGAGCAACACGGATTTAATTGGGGATGGCGTTGTCATTTTTAGACCACGTTTTCCACTTTTTCTCAAACGAAACCGACTACTTTTTTTGAATATTTATGTGAAAGACAGTTTAAATAATTAAAAGCAAATTTTGATAAGCTTCCTAAAATTCAAGTAAAAGTTTCATTTAAACTGAAAGTATCTGAATGAACTATCAGGGTATTTCCGAAGCACTTGCCCATCTAACCATTCTCAACATTAACATCAACATCAAAGCTGAATAGCTGATCCCAAAATGCATTGCGGTGCGAACCGCCCTTCACTGCGGATTATCGAAATCGTTGCTTGCAGCAAGCTGCTGGCCCAAATGCAAACCAAATCCCTAAGCTAATAGATCAGATTTAAAACAATTACGCCAGTAAAAAGCGCACTGGCCTCATTGTTTACCATCGTTTTGACATTTCTTTATCTGTTAAGGTGCTTTGGCAGTGCCTTGCCGCTCTGTTTTTCGGTGGCTCATCTTCTTTTCAAAGAATCTGAGTTAAAACCGTTCGGCACATGCCTTCAAAGGCAACTCGTAGGACTTGTTTAAGCCCATAGGCCAAAATGGGCTGACTTTGTTGTTACTATTTAGCAGCAAAAAGGAGCCTTCCTGTCTTCCCCTTTTCACCTCACCATTGATCGTCCCTTTCTTTCCGAGACTTGGGATTGCGCGCGGTAGACATGACAGGAACTCTTAATCCTCGAACCTAGAGCTTCTTTCCTGCTCACGGTAGTCCCTCTGTAGTGTCAAACGGCAAATCCCTTCACCATCCCAACCAACCAACATGGATTTGCCCGAAAGCTGCGCACAGAACTGGATTGTAATCACTGCCAGGTAGGGCGCAAGTGCCAGGGTACTTAAAAATGCAATTATTATCATTTACGGTGGAAAATTGACGGTAAGCCAAATACGAGAGATAGCTCAGAGGCTTCAAAGGATTCCTTCATATTTGACAGCCGCAGCGTCCCTTCTATCGAACGTTTAGTCAGATTATCGCATCCCTCGTTGTCTGTGTGCCACAAAGATTCCAGGTAGAAAATCACCAGTTGGGATTGGTTTAAATATAAAAAATAATATTTATATTAAATATTAAATTATACGGTACTTGAACGCACCGGGAACTTATCTGAAAGCACAGTGAAGAAACGATGGTAATAACAGTCACCCATTATGATACCCGCTCTGAAAGAGAAAATTGATTTCGAGTGGTTTTTACAGTCATTTGCAAACAAAGGTTCGCCCTCTTCGAACGGAAATGTTTATTCCATCATTCTAAACACCATACCGGTGACTGAGCAGAACGAGCAGATGTTCCAAAAGTTGAATGTTTTATTGATTCAACTGACAAATTGACGTTCTTTGAACAGTGGCTTCTAAGACGACTTAAGGTGTATAAGTGAAGCTTTCCATCATTTTCAAGAAGAAAAAATAATCATTACTCTTAAACGCTCTGCTTTTCGTTTAAACGAATATCGCAGTTTACGTCAACCGAGTTTACAAATGATTTATCATGTCCGTGTTCGGTATCCTACACTTTTTCTGTGTAATTCCTTAACACCCCGGGATTGAAACCGACTACCTTTGGATTAAGAAACCAATAATTGTCGACCAGTAACTTTACAGATACAGGCTTGATCAACTACCGACCTAACTTAACTCTCAATCACAATCTAATATCAAAGAAGTGTAATTGTCGCTAAAAGAATCAGAGACTGTAATAAATTCGTTGTACAGTATAATTATGCAGCGTGTCTAAGTGTCAATAATAAACACTTTACAACTTTAATAAAATTGTTCCATTCGCACTTGGGTTTGCTCCAGAAGACACAATGAATATTCAGTAAGGAAGATTTCAAGATATTTGACGACAACATACGAAACACAGCTGCATCTCTCACACTTCCGTTCCGATGCAACTTTTAACTTCTTAACACTCACGTGTTATTGCAGCTTTCATTGACCGTCGTCGTCAGCACTACCCTGACTGATACATTTCAAACTCATCATCATCACACGCTTATCAACCCTCGGCAATCGGAAGACCTCAGCTGAAATGTATCAAATTTACGCATCACATGCTTTAAATAGCAACTTCATCGCAAACTCGCTCTCAGGGATCGAATAGCTGCCTGACTTGACTCGTACAGGAACAAAATCCCGATCCAGGATCTGACTAGTTGATTTGTGTAACCTTCTGCCATTACGCTTCTCGGGCAAATGCGTTTCGGGGGTTCGTTGGCTCTCGCTCGTTCCGTTAATCTTTTGCATAGGAGATCAACCCCGAGGAACAATGCAGCGCATCAGGAATCAAACCTTTTGCCTCGCATGAATGCCATTCAGCCCAGGTCCCAGATTTTCTCTCATGCGAAATATTTCTTCAGCTGTGCACGCAGGGAAAATCCACTGTAACGATGAGCTTTAATGTTAACTCTTGCTTTTCAGCTAATTTCAGTAGGCCAGTCAACAAATCTTTGTTTTATCTTCTTGAAAAAAAAATGGAAATTAATTACAATGTATTATCAATTTATTTGAATACCAAAATAAACAATTATATATGAGTTACAAATCCATTGTATAGAAATCACACCAAAACCAGAAAGCAAACATTAATTAAAAAACATATTTTATTAGGGGTTTGCTAATCGACTATTTCCCTCCGTGCACGATAGAAACTTCGCAAGCAATTTGCACTGCAAACCTTACACTATGCCAACTGAGGATCTGAAAATCTGTGCCAAACTGCAGCTGGAAAGAACCTTTCCAAGAAAATCTGACATAGAAGTTTACGATTACATTTCCATTCACATATGCCACATTGTCACTGGCTAGTTTTTTAAGAAGAGAACGACACTAAGAAAATAATCCTCATCATTTTCGACTGTTTACGGCGCTTTTGTGGAGAATCATTGCCAAAAAGAATGAAAGCTGACAAATTGACGTGCAGTTTTGTTCGTCAGTTCATCAGTCGGTCCCAATGAAGTTGTCCCTAGCCGAATAGGGTGGCTGTGTGAAAGTGGGCTTTGAATGGATATTCAGAAAGGGGCGAAAAAGGGAATTATGATTTTATTACGGCAATGATTTGACTCACTGAACACACCGCACATTTTAGGGTCTCGTGAAGTTCATAAATTGTTTCTCCTTTTAGAACGCACTTCTGTTGTGTATTTTTACAGCGGGCGAAGTTCATTAAAATACAATGTTGGTGAATAATTGTTTTATTTTGTTTTGAATGATTCCCATGAATAAGAATATAAAAATGCGTTTTTTTTATGTTGAGCTTTACAGTGGTTTAAGTTTCCTTACCCAGAATAACAAAACCTATTTTATTTTTAATAATTTTACTCACTTTTGTAGATTTTTATGGCAAAATAATATTTAATAATAATTCAATTTTAATAAAGATATCTATTTTCACTTGCCTGTGTACTACGCCCAAAGTCAACAGGGTCGACAGAACAGTTCTCTCAAATATATTGAAAGCTTAATGCTAAACTCGAGAGAATAAGGCTATGAAAACTATGCTTGCGACCAAGAACTTTGTCTTTATGACTCTGTCCTAAGACTGTCTTCAACGCAGCTCTACTTTGTTCTAGCTGTTCTATTTTTTAAATAGAACTGAGAAGCGGAGCGGAGATTCAGTTTAAATTTTTGGAGCAGTATTTTGAATCAGAATTGACTTTTTCACTAAAACACCAAAACTAATTGACTTTTTTCACTAAAACTGCGATAACTTGAAAATTTCAGCGGTGACCTATACATGTTAGAGTACCAAAAGTTGCGTATTTCAATTACAAAAATGTCAATACCCTAACATGTATAGGTCATCGCTGAAATTTTCAAATTATCGCAGTTTTAGTGAAAAAAAGTCGTTTTTTCCCGTTTTCGTCATTTCTCATTTTTGCGCATGGCGCGTCTAAAAACCCAGGTTTTATTTTCAAAAAATCGTATCTCAGAGTATTGAAAACATAACTTTACCATTTTTTGATATATTTTGTAAAATTTTCCGAGGAATCTGATAAAAATATTTTCAGACATAGGCTCTTTGGTCCCGAGACCTTCAAAACAGCATTTTAAGTTTTCATACGACCTTTTCAAATGTTAAGCTAGATTTTTGGAACTTCTTACTATTTTTTTCCAAATAGCCAAACTAATCACCTTTCTTTTGCGCCTAAGACAGCTAAAATCGGATGAAATGGCGCGTGAATATGATTTTTTGAAAAAAAGTGGTTTTTGCGAAAATCGACGAAAATTGCCATTTTCGGACCACCCTAACACGGCGTAGGTCACCCTAATGGCCAAACAAAAAAAATACGGGTCTAATTATTTCGTCCAAGGAACCCCCCGAAAAACTTTGAGCCCGATCGGAGAACTTTTTTTTCGAATCATGCTGTTTTCATGGGGAATTGCTGTATTGTGGCAGTGCGTGGCCGAATGGTTACGCTGTCCGCTTTGTAAGCGGATGATTCTGGGTTCGATTCCCATCTGCTCCAACCTTCCATCGGATGAGGAACTAAAATGTCGGTCCCGGCCTTGGTTGTTGTTAGGCCGTTAAGTCATTCCAGGTGTTGGAGTCGTCTCCATGCCATAAGTACAAACAACACACCAAACCAAGCCTACTCCGGTGGAATCGCTGGCGGCAGTTGGACTCGCAATCCAAAGGTCGTCAGTTCAAACACTGGGGTGGAAGGTTCCTTGGAGTAGAAAGAGGTTTGGGTGCTCTCCCCATTCAAGCCTTCGGACTCCTAGGTTCGAGCAGAAACTTGCATTAGAGACCACAAAAGACCCGGGGGTCGTTAATGTGGATGGTTTGATTTTGATTTTTTGCTGTATTGATGCCTCTGTGCTCTCTCATACTAAGCTTGCTGGGATTGCCATCTAATTAGCATAAGAGAGCACAGAGGCATCGATATAAGCTAGCCGCAGCATTTCCACATGTTCAGATGTTTGAGCACATATTCAAACCGCAAAATAATAGTTTTCATATAATTTGAGCAATTAATCAAAGGATTGATTTCTGTAACAATAAGTATGACAAAATTGGCCACTACCTGAAAAGGAATATTCCGATAATAATAATTCAATTTTAATAAAGACTTATGGGAGGCCATTAACAAATCATACGGGTTTGGGCAATATAAGAGCCGATATAATAGCACAGTGACTGCTATTTTGACAACTTATTATCTCATTTTCATTGACAACATGGAGGATTAACCCATTAATACCCGAGGTTGAAGTTGGTGGTGAAATTGTTTTCAGTTCCCTTTGAGCAAGGGAAAAAAGTAGAAAAAAAAACTTTCTTTCAAAGACTCTCATTTTTGTTAAAGCCAGTGATTGCATAAACTTGAAGAATATTTTTAGAGTTTTATTTGAAAAGATCCTATAAACATCCGAAATCAAATAGCTTAGCTTCAAAACAATATATTTCAATATTATGAGTTACTTGTAACTTGTCAAATGCTTAACTTGATAATGTTGACGTGAACAATGTTTTGAAAAAAGTTTATTTTATTAGGGTCAAATTGGGCCCGGTTCAACAAAAAATTACCACGATTATGCAGTAGAGGGATAATATCACTACTGATCTCAAACATCTAGTTATGACTAAATCAATAATCAAACCAGATCACATCGCTAGTATCAAACCGATCCACCGCCACCAAAGAGTTCCGCGCTTTTAATTTCACACCCATAAAACATGCGGAACCAACCAACGCGTGTATTCCGTCGCAACGAGTTTTTTTTCTTTGCGTATGCACGCGTGTGTCGGCGGTCAGGGCGATTCACAAGGTACAGAAATGTTAATCCAAACACGCAACTAATGGGCGTTTAACCGTTTCGCAGGTGTTTCCAACCTTCAAAAAAAAGATTGCTGCTGATGTTTCATTCTAGTACAGTAGAACCTCAATCGTTTGACACAATAGGCATCATCCGCAAATGACGGAGTGTGGCGCGAAGGCAACATTCGTAAATGACAATCATCGTCCAAGTAGCGGGATTTTACTGTATAGCGGTTGGCAAAGGACGCCTGGAACCAACTCAATTCAATCGCGATGCAATTTTTTAACTGTCGACAAGACTTTGAAGGTTACCTTCGGCGCTGTGACATCGCGGGCATGGGGTTGTCATGGCAAACGATCCACTTCCCACCCAATAAACCCGCGACCATTGCTGCAGTGCAGAGTGTTGAAATTACACCACGGAATGTCTACCCGCTCTGGTTAAGTCAGACTTGATTTTTTTTCCTTCAGTTTAGTTTCACGTGCACCCCGGCCACAATGCGGTTGATTGCGCATATCGAAAGCGAGAGTGAATATATAATTTCATGTTCTTACAGCAGTGGTGACGAGGCTAGGTTCAGGTTGAGGGAGGAGAAGGAAAAACAAGTTTTCTCGCTTATTACAGCGTTGGAATCGTTCGAGTTCAAGACATTTCCTTGTTTGTGCCCCCGCGCGCTCTCGGGGTTGACGTCGTTGACTCTGTGAGAAGGACGGTTTGGGGTGGCCGCCAGAATCGAACTCATGCGCAGAACTGTCTATATTTGGACCGAAAACGAGGGGAGGGTTCCGCAATTAAGGCATGTTGAACGTAGAAGGTATGATGAATTATTGGTTCTCAACAAAATGTTCAAAAACTATACAGAATATTTCCCTGTTAAATTTGCGGATTTTGTTAAATAGTAACATTATGGACAAGAATTATCAAAACAATCCCAGCTGTCAAAATTCTTATGCGCCCTTTTCAAATGTTGCTCCAGTTTTGTTTTGCTTGAACGTAACTCTTAGCTAAGGTTAGAAACCCCTAATAACTAAAATCGGTAAACTAACCTATACTCAACATGCCTTGGTCCGTGTGATTGGTTTTGGGTTTCAGGAAATCGTGAGCGTTTTGAGCCATGACTCGACGCAATGGCGAAAGTCTCGATCGATTGTTGAAATGGAACCGCCACCGGTGACTGGTCTGGTGGGCGCTCTAATTAATGCAATTGTTTAAGAGTGCTAATTGGTGAAGGGAGTGTTCGCTCGGATGAATGATTCGTACTTCGTGGTGAGTTTGTGTGTTTAGATTGGTTTTATCTTTCGCATTTTTTTCTTTTTTCTTTAATTGATTACAATTACAATGTTCCGGAAGATTGGTTCTCGCTTGAGGGTAAAAACAAAAGTTGAGGATGCTTAAATACCATCTACACCTCAGACAGTGTAGATGGCATTTGGAGTGCATTAAAAGCAGTTCTCTCCTACGTACAATATCACAACAGACAGTAACTCTTAACTCGACTACAAAAAAACAAACAGTGAACAGAACACGCGCAGGTCAAACGGGTGTGGGAGGAGGAGTAGGATTGGGTGAGGTCGTGGACACGTGGTGGGAAAGGGAATCCTTCGCAAGGGTTCTGTAACTTCACTCTCTCTCTCTCTCTTTCTCTCGTTCGCTCGCTCACACTCGATCGCACTCTAGTTAACTCTCTCGGGATGACTTAGACCTTGTTGAAGGTGTAGCTGAAACCGTCAGGAGTTCTGTTCAGCTGCAGCTTGCCTGGAGGTTGGAATCGGTGCGGGGCCTGGGTGGTCCACTCCTGGGGAGCGGGTTGCCGAGGGGCAGCCGGGGCGTTGTTGTAGTGGTTGTACTGAGGAGCGACCGGAGCCGGAGCCGGGGCAGGCTGGTGGTGGTAGTTGTGCTGGACTGGAGCTGGCTGATGGACTGGGGCCGGAGCTGGGGCGGACTGACGAGGCGAATGCTGCTGGCTGAAAGATGGGTCGTTCCAGCGAGGATCGTACTGTCCATCGTCGTAGCCCTGGTTGTCGTAGCTACGGCCACTGCTGCTGAACTGCGGCTGGTACTGAGGTTCTGGCTGGTATTGAGCCTGGGGCTGGTACTGAGGCTGAGGAGCCGGAGCAGCGGCATGTGGTGGTGGAGCTGGGGCTACTGGCAGATGGTCACCGGAAGCTTGGAATCTGCAAAACAAAAACATTCCACAATCAATAGAACTCGAAACATCCTCGAGCATTCTATCGAAAACCTACCCATTTTTGCCAGCGACGTAGGAGATGGTTCTTCTCTGTCCGGACGGGTCAAGGTAGCTGTACGAACCGCGTCGGTTACCATCGGCATCCGTTTCCTCCTTAAAGTTGGTACCATCCTCTTGGTCGTAAGCGGCGCCGAACTTTCCGTCTCCGGAAAGGTAGCGCTGCTCACTCAGGATCGCTGCCGTCTTCGGGTCACGGTTGTAGCCGCCCTGGGACTGGTACTGCGCGGACGCGGCCGCGACCAGCAACGTTGACACCAGAATCTTCAAATACACAAACACAAAACGAATTAGCAATTTCACACTGGTTTACTATTTTTTTCAAACAGTGTTGATTAGCAGGAAAAAATCAAAAAAGCTAAATTATGTACTGAACAACTTTTAGGCGATTTTTCATCTGTAAAGTTATTCAGCTTTTAACTTCCTTTCAGTTTCTTATTTACTGCTAATTTAGTCACCAATTTAAGACGAACTACTTTTGCGAAAAGGGTTTTTATTCTCATACAAGCATCATCCCCTGCACTTGGCAAATTAAGCCAGAAAGTTTATTTTCTTGTATCACACTAAGTCCAACGTCCTTAACTCCGTTATCATCACCAAACAAACACAATCAAAACACTCACAAATCTAAACATAGTTGCACACGGGTTTGCTTTTGGGCGGGAAAAATCTGCGCTATCCTTGAGGTTTCCTTGTGCTGGTAAACTGCCTTCCGGGAAAGCCTTTACACTTTAGTCACACACGCACACTCAATTCAACACAAGCTCACAGAGTCCTGATCGGGCGCGATCAAGACACCTGGATAGATTCACTGCAAAGAAAGAACTGACTCTAGCCGGGATATACCGGAGGCTTTTATACGAGGAACCACTTGTGCGCACACGCGGCACCCAGCGCGAACCTTGGGAGCCAAAAAGCCACCCTCTCGCTCTCCCCCCATTCCCCGTACCTCTCTCGCACCTTGTTTCCACCACGCTCGGTGAGAGAGAATAGTAGCTCACATTGCAGAAAAGCCATCGTTGACGGTAGTTGAACGCGGGCACCCGCGACAATTGATTAGGAGCAAAGCGGTACTACTAAGTCAGTTCTAAATGGCCGTTCCGTGGGTGAAGTTCACAACTCTACCTCGTGAAGCAGATCGTTGTGGTTGGACAAAAGTTGTTCTTTAGTTCTTTATGAAGATTTTGGTAATCTAATACTTTTACTCTAACTAGTTAATTTTTATATTTTTTCTTGAGGCATGACCACACAATGAAATTTATAAACAACTGTGAAATTCAAAATAGAATTGATACATTGTATTTTTTTTTCTTATGTGCAGCGAGCCCATTTTTTTCTTATGTGTACACCGATCAAAAAAGATCAAATCAATAACCTATAATACAATTCAAAGAATTGAAAGTTGTTGGAATTTGGCAGGCTCTAGTTTGTCCTTCCTCTGTTTTCCATACAAATTAAAACGAGTTGGTCCAGAATAAAAACAACTCAACTGTTTTTGTTTGTTACCTTATTTTATTTTAACTCAGTTGTTACTTATAATAATACCAATATCCATAGATAGTTCTCCATTGACATTAATATTTTTTTCACAAAACTATGAACTTTTTGCATGAGAGCAATTCTCTACGAAATCGATCTTTATTTAATTTTAATTTTTGTATTTTTTTAATCCGGCTGTATCTTTTTTAGTGCTTTCGGTATGCCCAAAGAAGCCATTTTGCATCATTATTTTGTCCATATAATTTTCCATACAAATTTGGCAGCTGTCCATACAAAAATGATGTATAAAAATTCAAAAATCTGTATTTTTTGAAGGAATTTTTTGATTGATTTGGTGTGTTCGGCAAAGTTATAGGTATGGATAAGGACTACACTGAAAAAAATGATACACGGTAAAATTTTTTTTAGTGATTTTTAATTTAACTTTTTGTCACTAAAACTTAATCTGCAAAAAACACTATTTTTATTTTATTTTTTGATGTGTTTTATGGGACTTTACGTCCAACTTTTCAGAAATTTCCAGGTTGTGCAAATAATATTTGACCAAGTTATGAATTTTTGAATCAATCCTAATTTAAAAAAAAATGAAATATTGGTCGCAAAAGTTTTTCAACTTCATTTTTCGATGTAAAATTATTTTTTTTAAATTAGTACACATGTATGCCCACTTTTGAAAAAAAATATTTCAAAGAGATGAAAAAATTCTCTATTTTGCTTTTTTGAACTTTGTTGATACGACCCTTAGTTGCTGAGATATTGCCATGCAAAGGTTTATAACAGGAAAATTTATGTTGTATAAGTCTCACCCAAACAACCCACCATTTTCTAATGTCAATATCTCAACAACTGTTTTTTCAATGTTAAATGTTAAAATATGAAACATTCGTGAAATTTTCCGACATTTTCGAAAACAATATTTTCAAAATGTTTAAATCAACACATTTCAAAAGGGTTAAACATTCAATATTACGCATAACTCGGTCTAAGATTTTTTGCACAACCTGGAAATTTCTGAAAAGTTGGCATTTTATGTTCCCTGAAAGATATCAAAAAAATAAATAAAAATAGTGTTTATTTTGCAAATCAAGTTGTAGTGACAAAAAATTAAATTAAAAATCACAAAAAAAAATTTACCGTGTATCATTTTTTTGGAACTTTACCGAAGACACCAAATCGATCATAAAATTCCTTCAAAAGATACAGATTTTTGAATTTTCAAACATCATTTTTGTATGGACAGCTGCCAAATTTGTATGGAAAATTACATGGACAAACTAATGATGCAAAATGTCTTCTTTGGGCATACAGAAGGCACCAAAAAAGTTTCAGCTGGATTAAAAAATACAAAAAAATCCAATGATCGAAATCTGAGAGAATTGCTCGTGAGTTGAAAGCTTACACATTCAACTATGTTTGGTTGATAAGGGTATTTGATCAAAAGAGTTCTTGGAGCCATGATAAGCAGCATTTTCAAAAAATGGTCCAAAAAATGACGTTTTTCGTCAGAAATTTTGAAGAAAGCCTATTTATTTTAGGATATTGGGCATATCTATGCTTATATTGAACCAACACTGATACTTTTCATGGATCTTGTTCAGAAAACTGTTCTCTATAATGTAATTGATTCTAAATGCTTTAAAATGTAATTGTGTAATATGGCAGAGGATTGAAAAAGTAAACCTTTTGGGCAATAAACAGCTCATCAATTAAATCTCTTTTTCAAAAGGTCCTATGTACATAGGAAACCCATGGTGCATTGGTGGTTTTGAAAAAAAATCTAGAAATAATCTATGTTTTGCATTGTTTAATGCTCAAATTAGTATCCGGGCAATATGTTGTCGTAATTTTCATGATAGATTTAACAAAGAAAGGAATTATAATCGGTCATATTGGGATTTCCAGCTTGGATTTTGAAATAATTTCAAATAATGCTAGAAATCCAGTAAATTTGGTTCGAAAACTTTTAATTGGATGTCAAATATTGGTCAAATATATTTAGTTAGAGTCTCCCATATTCCCATATTCATAAGAAATTTGAGTGATATCAATATGAATGCACCGATTTTCAGCGATTTTTCCAAAATCGAAAAAAAATCTTCAAAAAAAAGTTGCTATTGGCCACTCGACGAAATATTACGGTATATCCACAAAATGTCGGGAAACAGACTTTTCTTTCACGGTACCAAATATCAGACATGCCGTATTTTTTATCATAATGTTCTCAGAAAAATACACCGTGATTTGAGCCAAATCGGAGTACTTATCTAGATTACTTTTCCAAAACAACCAATGCGCCATGGGTTTCCCATGTACAAAAGACCTTTTGAAAAAGTAAGCGAGTTTTGATTTGGATCTTTCCTGTTTGACGTGGAATCGCTGTATAAAAACAAAGAAAAAAGATCACTTGGAGGTTTTCTGCAGCACTTTTTACAAAAATTTATGTCATTCAATCGAAACATTTGAAAAACAAATTTCTAGAACATAGCATATTATTACCAACACGCTGGCGAGATACAGGCTAGGGATCAAGTCTCCCCACTCTCTCCTTTAATTTGCTGTTCTCGTAAATATACACACAACATTTTCAGATATAAAAATCGAGCTACAGTTTAATAATGGTTTATAGTTTAATATAATTTTCGATTGAAGATTATTTACACTTTCCTTTTTATTATAGTTTGAGATTACTAGCTGTTGCAACGCAGCTTTATAGCATTAAAAATATAAAATTTAATGACATAATTTTAATCATAGTTACATTTTACAACGAATAACCATCGATTTCTGTTGGGAATTTTTCATAGATGCAATTTGCGCTTTGTATCGATTTGATTTATTATGTAAGAATGAAATAATTTATTGTATCTCAAAAAGTTATAAATTAAGATTTGCTTTTTCACGAAGTTTCATAAACTAAACTTAGACATGAATGTTCAAATGCATTTCCGGTAATTTGCTGCTGTGGTGATAAATAATTAATTAATATAATATCGTGGTTTAAGACTGCTTCAGTCCAAGAACAGTCAACACCATCTAAAGCACTGCACGTTAGATAACCTAGCATGGCTGGCAATCCCTTCTCCAATTCCGGATCAACGTTCAGCTCTCGGTTCAACATTCTGCACAAGTGAAGGTAATCAATCCATCAGAGAGATCCCAAACTCTTCCTGTCTGTACGTCCATCGAATCAACGAACACACATAAACGGCCCCTCTCCCGACCAGACCAGGCCCATTCCTGCTCTGTAAATGTCAAGGATTTTAAAAAAAGGCAATAAGCTTCCTTGCGCAGACAAAGAAACCAAACCAAGTTTCGTTGGAGCCTCCAGAAAGGCAAGAGATCCGACGCGGGTATTGAGTCGATACGGACTTAAAGCTTGGAACCGAAAAAAATCAAGTTCTATTAAAAAGCTGCCCTACGTTCTTCGGACATATTTGTAGCAATAGGGTGACAAGATTATTTTTTTTTTTGCTTGAAGTCTAAAAATCTGAAGGATTAAAATTTGGTAGCGCATTTTATTTGTGATATGGATAGTTAATCCAAATACACTTCATTTTCAAACATGTTCATCATTTCTTGTCACTCTAATCTACTCGCAGACTTGGATTAGAAACTACAACTACAAACCATAGACGATGGATACTAAGTGAAAAAGCAGCTTTGCAGTTACTGATCTAGCGATAAAGGTGTGGTAATAAAAGGCGAACAAAATTCTGGTACTCGCCACCATGGTTTGGCTGACTTGTTTGAACAGCAGGTTCCGATGCGGAATCGACTCCGAGCCACCTCGAGTGAAACATTCTTCTGACTTCGGACCTCGCAATATGAGAGAGAAGAGAGCAAACCACATTTCATCGACTTGGCCTCACGTCTCACGAACAAGGCAGTTTAAGAGCGCACATAGCATAGCATAGCATAGCATAACGGGTCTGCACCACGCTGTAGGGGGTTTTCTGGTTGAGCACATTTTCCCTACAAATAAAGACCTGATACTCGTGAAGGTTCACTCAACCAGCACAGTGTTGTGTCTAATTTGGTCAGTTTTTTTTTTCAATCTATAAGGTTGTATATGTATTATACGTATCATCAAAATTAAACCTGATAAAGGAATATAAGGACACACACTCTAATAATATCATTAAAATCATTTAGGTATTGTGATTTTTTCGCAAATCTATACACATACATTTTTTCAAAAAAAAATGTGTAGAAGGGATTTTGGTGGGAGTTCTCCAACAACTATTAAAACATACATTGAACTTGCCTTGTTTCCCCTGTACTACACGACATGACTCAGTAGATACTAACCTAATTATTAATTGTTCAATGCTCACTGTTGTTTGTCAAAACTGTATCGAATGTTTTAATTAAAACAATTTCAAGTCACAAGGAAATAGCCATCCAATAGCCATAGTATCAATTAAACTCAAATGTACGCCCCCGCGGTCAGCACAGAAAAATGTTACATATTCCTCGTATGTTTAACTCACTTAACAACAACAACGGCTGGGTTTACTATTCGTTCGATCGCCCCTTTACTAAGTCGCCCAGCTAAACTGTGGAATTAGTCCACATCGACTCTCACGGAAGCATGCAACCACTTTTTTCACGGCTGATTTATGTGGGTATTGGTGGTTTATGCAAAAAGTTTACGTTTAGCACAGGTGAGCAACACCCCTTTTTGTCTTGTTTTCACCTTCACGGTGCAGTCTTGCTCATTTTCGGTCGATTTGGTAGACCAAATGTTGGCAAATAAGTTAACCATATATTAACTGAATGAAAGAATTTAGAAACATCGACTACCATTGACGATGTTGTTTCTAAGCACGGCAGGAGTTGCGGAATGCGAAGCACTAAGTCAAGGTGAGTTACCAAAGCCATTGACACACCTGCGAAGTTCATCCTTCGTCCCACGAGCCCTTTTGATTTACATTTAATAACGACTGTGCCGATGTCTTGAGAATGAGTAATCAATATGTTCGTTTGGTACCGTCAACTGGAGCAAATGTAGTCAACGGAATTGTTTGAGTATAAAGATCATTATTTCATATTATAACGATAAACAAATTATTAACTTCTATAACCTGAATCATAATTGAATCTTACATTAACACCGTGTACTAACTTATAACCGGAGAGAATATTCAAGTCAAATGTAACAATCGATTGATTACACTTACACTTACGCGTTGGAACAAGTAACTGCAAATTCTTAGTTTATGGGAAAGATTTTTCTAGAATCACGTGCACTTGGATTTTTCAGTAAAATATAGAGTGGCTGATTGATTTTTCTCAAAAAAATATTTCCAAAAAAAATAAAAGTCGAAATTGACAGAAGCGAACATTCGTCACTTTTTCTTGTGAAATAACACACATTTTTTCTGATACATTTTTTTCTACATTCCCGAATGTAATGTCACAATTTTTTTAACTGGGTACTACAAATTTGATTTTGACATATTAGTATCTTCAAAAATACGGGAACTATCGATATATATTTTTATTCATCCCATAAATTACTGTCAACTGTTGCAGGATTGGATCCGTGAGTTTGACCAAAGAGTATTGAGTATTTCCCTTCTCTCTGGTTTGACTATTTTGGAAAAAAGGTGCAGGTGGTTATGTTCTACATGACCAATATGACAAAGAACTTTGTACAAAACTCCTAAAAAATATTCTATTTTATTTTATATTTTTAAAACATTGCCTATGTATTTAATCCTAAATAATTTATTCCTATAAAATGTTTTCAATCTTTGGCACCTCTGTGGAAATAAATTGCCAAAACACGAAAATATTGCCAAAACAAGTATGTTTCGGAAAATGTCCAATCAAAATGGTAATTTTCATGTCCAGTATCAAAAACCATGAATTTTGATTCCCATATTGCCCCAAGTTGTATAGTTCGATTAATGTCCCCCCGGGAAGACCTTCCTCCAAGGGAATGGCCACTCCGGGTGTGGCCAATCCGGTCAAAATGGCCATTTTCATTACAAGTTTCAAAAACCATGAATTTTGATACCCATATTGCCCCAAGTCGTATGGTTCGATTAATGTCCCCCCGGTAGAACCTTCCCGAGGGCACTGGCCACTCCAGGTGTGGCCAATCCAGTCAAAATGGCCATTTTCATTACCAGTTTCAAAAACCATGAATTTTGGTACCCATATTGCCTCAAGTCGTATGGTTCGATTAATGTCCCCCCGGTAGAACCTTCCCGAGGGCACTGGCCACTCCGGGTGTGGCCAATCCGGTCAAAATGGCCATTTTCATTACCAGTTTCAAAAACCATGAATTTTGATACCCATATTGCCCTAAGTCGTATGGTTCGATTAATGTCCACCCGGTAGAACCTTCCCGAGGGCACTGGCCACTCCGGGTGTGGCCAATCCGGTCAAAATGGCCATTTTCATTACCAGTTTCAAAAACCATGAATTTTGATACCCATATTGCCCCAAGTCGTATGGTTCGATTAATGTCCCCCCGGTAGAACCTTCCCGAGGGCACTGGCCACTCCGGGTGTGGCCAATATCCTATAAATGTGGTCCCAAGCCCATTGCCCCAAATCATTCTGGTCTGGTGACCGTCCTTACAATCTTCATAAGAACAGAATTCCTCCCAATTTAGTGCACAAACTGTGTCTTTCAATGTGTGCGTGTGTGTGTGTGAGCAATAAAAATACCACCGTGGATCCGCCTTTGTCGAAACCTCGTAAGGCACTGAAATTTTCTGAGGCTATCTGTTAGCTTAACTAGTTCGCATGAAATGTGGCAACAGTGGTGCAACATTCTCGCGTGACAGTTCCACGAAAACAGGAGAGGAGGCAAAATTTGCACCATGTTGCCACATTTCATGCGAACTAGTTAAGCTAACAGATAGCCTCAGAAAATTTCAGTGCCTTACGAGGTTTCGACAAAGGCGGATCCACGGTGGTAATTTTATTGCTCACACACACACACGCACACATTGAAAGACACAGTTTGTGCACTAAATTGGGAGGAATTCTGTTCTTATGAAGATTGTAAGGACGGTCACCAGACCAGAATGATTTGGGGCAATGGGCTTGGGACCACATTTATAGGATATTGGCCACACCCGGAGTGGCCAGTGCCCTGGGGAAGGTTCTACCGGTGGGACATTAATCGAACCATACAACATGAGGCAATATGGGTATCAAAATTCATGGTTTTTGAAACTGGTAATGAAAATGGCCATTTTGACCGGATTGGCCACATCCGTAGTTGCCAGTGCCCTCGGGAAGGTTCTACCGGTGGGACATTAATCGAACCATACCAATGCCAGTGCCCTCGGGAAGGTTGTACCGGGGGGACATTAATCGAACCATACGACTTGGGGCAATATGGGTATCAAAATTCATGGTTTTTGAAACTGGTAATGAACATGGACATTTTGACCGGATTGGCCACACCCGGAGTGGCCAGTGCCCTCGGGAAGGTTCTACCGGGGGGACATTAATCGAACCATACGACTTGGGGCAATATGGGTATCAAAAGTCATGGTTTTTGAAACTGGTAATGAAAATTGCCATTTTGACTGGATTGGCCACACCCGGAGTGGCCAGTGCCCTCGGGAAGGTTCTACCGGGGGGACATTAATCGAACCATACGACTTGGGGCAATATGGGTATTAAAATTCATGGTTTTTGAAACTGGTAATGAAAATGGACATTTTGACCGGATTGGCCGCACCCGGAGTTGCCAGTGCCCTCGGGAAGGTTCTACCGGTGGGACATTAATCGAACCATACAACATGGGGCAATATGGGTATCAAAATTCATGGTTTTTGAAACTGGTAATGAAAATGGCCATTTTAACTGGAATGGCCACACCCGGAGTGGCCAGTGCCCTGGGGAAGGTTCTACCGGGGGGACATTAATCGAACCATACGACTTGGGGCAATATAGGTATCAAAATTCATGGTTTTTGAAACTGGTAATGAAAATGGCCATTTTGACTGGAATGGCCACACCCGGAGTGGCCAGTGCCCTCGGGAAGGTTCTACCGGGGGGACATTAATCGAACCATACGACTTGGGGCAATATGGGTATCAAAATTCATGGTTTTTGAAACTGGTAATGAAAATGGCCATTTTGACCGGATTGGCCACACCCGGAGTGGCCAGTGCCCTCGGGAAGGTTCTACCGGGGGGACATTAATCGAACCATACGACTTGGGGCAATATGGGTATCAAAATTCATGGTTTTTGAAACTGGTAATGAAAATGGCCATTTTGACTGGAATGGCCACACCCGGAGTGGCCAGTGCCCTGGGGAAGGTTCTACCGGGGGGACATTAATCGAACCATACGACTTGGGGCAATATAGGTATCAAAATTCATGGTTTTTGAAACTGGTAATGAAAATGGCCATTTTGACTGGAATGGCCACACCCGGAGTGGCCAGTGCCCTCGGGAAGGTTCTACCGGGGGGACATTAATCGAACCATACGACTTGGGGCAATATGGGTATCAAAATTCATGGTTTTTGAAACTGGTAATGAAAATGGCCATTTTGACCGGATTGGCCACACCCGGAGTGGCCAGTGCCCTCGGGAAGGTTCTACCGGGGGGACATTAATCGAACCATACGACTTGGGGCAATATGGGTATCAAAATTCATGGTTTTTGAAACTGGTAATGAAAATGGCCATTTTGACTGGATTGGCCACACCCGGAGTGGCCAGTGCCCTCGGGAAGGTTCTACCGGGGGGACATTAATCGAACCATACGACTTGGGGCAATATGGGTATCAAAATTCATGGTTTTTGAAACTGGTAATGAAAATGGCCATTTTAACTGGAATGGCCACACCCGGAGTGGCCAGTGCCCTCGGGAAGGTTCTACCGGGGGGACATTAATCGAACCATACGACTTGGGGCAATATGGGTATCAAAAGTCATGGTTTTTGAAACTGGTAATGAAAATGGCCATTTTGACCGGATTGGCCGCACCCGGAGTTGCCAGTGCCCTCGGGAAGGTTCTACCGGTGGGACATTAATCGAACCATACAGCATGGGGCAATATGGGTATCAAAATTCATGGTTTTTGAAACTGGTAATGAAAATGGCCATTTTGACCGGATTGGCCGCACCCGGAGTTGCCAGTGCCCTCGGGAAGGTTCTACCGGTGGGACATTAATCGAACCATACAACATGGGGCAATATGGGTATCAAAATTCATGGTTTTTGAAACTGGTAATGAAAATGGCCATTGTGACTGGATTGGCCACACCCGGAGTGCCCAGTGCCCTCGAGAAGGTTGTACCGGGGAGACATTAATCGAACCATACGACTTGGGGCAATATGGGTATCAAAATTCATGGTTTTTGAAACTGGTAATGAAAATGGCCATTTTGACCGGATTGGCCACACCCGGAGTGGCCAGTGCCCTCGGGAAGATTCTACCGGGGGGACATTAATCGAACCATACAACATGGGGCAATTTGGGTATCAAAATTCATGGTTTTTGAAACTGGTAATGAAAATGGACATTTTAACTGGAATGGCCACACCCGGAGTGGCCAGTGCCCTGGGGAAGGTTCTACCGGGGGGACATTAATCGAACCATACGACTTGGGGCAATATAGGTATCAAAATTCATGGTTTTTGAAACTGGTAATGAAAATGGCCATTTTGACTGGAATGGCCACACCCGGAGTGGCCAGTGCCCTCGGGAAGGTTCTACCGGGGGGACATTAATCGAACCATACGACTTGGGGCAATATGGGTATCAAAAATCATGGTTTTTGAAACTGGTAATGAAAATGGCCATTTTGACTGGAATGGCCACACCCGGAGTGGCCAGTGCCCTCGAGAAGGTTGTACCGGGGAGACATTAATCGAACCATACAGCATGGGGCAATATGGGTATCAAAATTCATGGTTTTTGAAACTGGTAATGAAAATGGCCATTTTGACCGGATTGGCCACACCCGGAGTGGCCAGTGCCCTCGGGAAGATTCTACCGGGGGGACATTAATCGAACCATACAACATGGGGCAATATGGGTATCAAAATTCATGGTTTTTGAAACTGGTAATGAAAATGGCCATTGTGACTGGATTGGCCACACCCGGAGTGCCCAGTGCCCTCGAGAAGGTTGTACCGGGGAGACATTAATCGAACCATACGACTTGGGGCAATATGGGTATCAAAATTCATGGTTTTTGAAACTGGTAATGAAAATGGCCATTTTGACCGGATTGGCCACACCCGGAGTGGCCAGTGCCCTCGGGAAGGTTCTACCGGGGGGACATTAATCGAACCATACGACTTGGGGCAATATAGGTATCAAAATTCATGGTTTTTGAAACTGGTAATGAAAATGGCCATTTTGACTGGAATGGCCACACCCGGAGTGGCCAGTGCCCTCGGGAAGGTTCTACCGGGGGGACATTAATCGAACCATACGACTTGGGGCAATATGGGTATCAAAAATCATGGTTTTTGAAACTGGTAATGAAAATGGCCATTTTGACTGGAATGGCCACACCCGGAGTGGCCAGTGCCCTCGGGAAGGTTCTACCGGGGGGACATTAATCGAACCATACGACTTGGGGCAATATGGGTATCAAAATTCATGGTTTTTGAAACTGGTAATGAAAATGGCCATTTTGACCGGATTGGCCACACCCGGAGTTGCCAGTGCCCTCGGGAAGGTTCTACCGGTGGGACATTAATCGAACCATACAACATGGGGCAATATGGGTATCAAAATTCATGGTTTTTGAAACTGGTAATGAAAATGGCCATTTTAACTGGAATGGCCACACCCGGAGTGGCCAGTGCCCTGGGGAAGGTTCTACCGGGGGGACATTAATCGAACCATACGACTTGGGGCAATATAGGTATCAAAATTCATGGTTTTTGAAACTGGTAATGAAAATGGCCATTTTGACTGGAATGGCCACACCCGGAGTGGCCAGTGCCCTCGGGAAGGTTCTACCGGGGGGACATTAATCGAACCATACGACTTGGGGCAATATGGGTATCAAAATTCATGGTTTTTGAAACTGGTAATGAAAATGGACATTTTGACCGGATTGGCCACACCCGGAGTGGCCAGTGCCCTCGGGAAGGTTCTACCGGGGGGACATTAATCGAACCATACGACTTGGGGCAATATGGGTATCAAAATTCATGGTTTTTGAAACTGGTAATGAAAATGGCCATTTTGACTGGATTGGCCACACCCGGAGTGGCCAGTGCCCTCGGGAAGGTTCTACCGGGGGGACATTAATCGAACCATACGACTTGGGGCAATATGGGTATCAAAATTCATGGTTTTTGAAACTGGTAATGAAAATGGCCATTTTAACTGGAATGGCCACACCCGGAGTGGCCAGTGCCCTCGGGAAGGTTCTACCGGGGGGACATTAATCGAACCATACGACTTGGGGCAATATGGGTATCAAAAGTCATGGTTTTTGAAACTGGTAATGAAAATGGCCATTTTGACCGGATTGGCCGCACCCGGAGTTGCCAGTGCCCTCGGGAAGGTTCTACCGGTGGGACATTAATCGAACCATACAGCATGGGGCAATATGGGTATCAAAATTCATGGTTTTTGAAACTGGTAATGAAAATGGCCATTTTGACCGGATTGGCCGCACCCGGAGTTGCCAGTGCCCTCGGGAAGGTTCTACCGGTGGGACATTAATCGAACCATACAACATGGGGCAATATGGGTATCAAAATTCATGGTTTTTGAAACTGGTAATGAAAATGGCCATTGTGACTGGATTGGCCACACCCGGAGTGCCCAGTGCCCTCGAGAAGGTTGTACCGGGGAGACATTAATCGAACCATACGACTTGGGGCAATATGGGTATCAAAAATCTCGGTTTTTGAAACTGGTAATGAAAATGGACATTTTGACCGGATTGGCCACACCCGGAGTGGCCAGTGCCCTCGGGAAGATTCTACCGGGGGGACATTAATCGAACCATACAACATGGGGCAATTTGGGTATCAAAATTCATGGTTTTTGAAACTGGTAATGAAAATGGACATTTTGACCGGATTGGCCACACCCGGAGTGGCCAGTGCCCTCGGGAAGGTTCTACCGGGGGGACATTAATCGAACCATACGACTTGGGGCAATATGGGTATCAAAATTCATGGTTTTTGAAACTGGTAATGAAAATGGCCATTTTTAACAGATTGGCCACACCCGGAGTGGCCATTGCCTTTAAGAAAAGTCTTCCCGGGGGGACATTTACCGAGCTATACGATTTGGGATAATATGGGTATCAACATTGCCCCAAGTCGTATGGTTCGATGAAAGTCCTCCCGATAGAACCTTCTTCAGGGCATTGGCCACTCCGGGTGTGGCCATTTTCATTACCAGTTTCAAAAACCATGACTTTTGATACCCATATTGCCCCAAGTCGTATGGTTCGATTAATGTCCCCCCGGTAGAACCTTCCCGAGGGCACTGGCCACTCCGGGTGTGGCCATTCCAGTCAAAATGGCCATTTTCATTACCAGTTTCAAAAACCATGAATTTTGATACCCATATTGCCCCAAGTCGTATGGTTCGATTAATGTCCCCCCGGTAGAACCTTCCCGAGGGCACTGGCCACTCCGGGTGTGGCCAATCCAGTCAAAATGGCCATTTTCATTACCAGTTTCAAAAACCATGAATTTTGATACCCATATTGCCCCAAGTCGTATGGTTCGATTAATGTCCCCCCGGTAGAACCTTCCCGAGGGCACTGGCCACTCCGGGTGTGGCCAATCCGGTCAAAATGGCCATTTTCATTACCAGTTTCAAAAACCATGAATTTTGATACCCATATTGCCCCAAGTCGTATGGTTCGATTAATGTCCCCCGGTAGAACCTTCCCGAGGGCACTGGCCACTCCGGGTGTGGCCATTCCAGTCAAAATGGCCATTTTCATTACCAGTTTCAAAAACCATGAATTTTGATACCTATATTGCCCCAAGTCGTATGGTTCGATTAATGTCCCCCCGGTAGAACCTTCCCCAGGGCACTGGCCACTCCGGGTGTGGCCATTCCAGTTAAAATGGCCATTTTCATTACCAGTTTCAAAAACCATGAATTTTGATACCCATATTGCCCCAAGTCGTATGGTTCGATTAATGTCCCCCCGGTAGAACCTTCCACAGGGCACTGGCCACTCCGGGTGTGGCCAATATCCTATAAATGTGGTCCCAAGCCCATTGCCCCAAATCATTCTGGTCTGGTGACCAGGGTTACCAGGTCAAAATTTGAAAAATCTGGTAAAGTATCGATGAAAAATCTGGAAAAATCTGGCAGACAAAAATTTAACAATACTGAATGGTAAACGTGAAGGAGGATAAACTTTGATTAAAAAAATTGTAGAATTCAGAATTCAGATGATGCTTCAACTGATTTTATGACCTCAAAATTTTGAGCTTACATATTCTTTTTGAAATACACGCCCTTTTTTTATTTGATTTTTAATTAAAAATGTTAATTTTAATCAAAAATTTGTTTAAGATGGGCAAACGGTATAAAAACTGGCAAAATCTGTCAATATCTGGCACATAGAAGGGTAAATCTTTATTCTGGCTGACACTTGAAAAATCTGGCATTCCCAGATTTATCTGGCAACCTGGCAACCCTGCTGGTGACCGTCCTTACAATCTTCATAAGAACAGAATTCCTCCCAATTTAGTGCACAAACTGTGTCTTTCAATGTGTGCTTGTGTGTGTGTGAGCAATAAAAATACCACCGTGGATCCGCCTTTGTCGAAACCTCGTAAGGCACTGATATTTTCTGAGGCTATCTGTTAGCTTAAATAGTTCGCATGAAATGTGGCAACAGTGGTGCAACATTCTCGCGTGACAGTTCCACGAAAACAGGAGAGGAGGCAAAATTTGCTAAGTGCTCTCAGCCAATCAGCAGCCGGAATTTTTCCTGCATTCATTTTTTATTTTCATCTTAACTTTTAAGTACTTTAACAAAGTTTTATCAACTTTGTGAGGTAGTCAACTTGTACATTAAGTCTTCCCCTTTCGTTTGATGAGTAAAACATAAAGATTGTTTGAATAGGGGGGAAGATATAAGCATTTGAAAAACGACACAAATCGTTACACTTTCGCTTCGCGAAATTTTGGATTGACACCCGTAGACAGTGCCCTTAGGACAAAGTTCTTTGTCAAAAAATGATATCAACTTCCGTGGTTGCTGTGCCCCCTAAATATAAAAAAAAAGAAAAAAAACGTGAAGAAATTATATTTTTCAGCTTTTTTAAGGCTCTTCTATCAACTTCCTTCTTCCTCGCTCTTAATATATAACATTTGTGATGTGAAACACACGTACGTCGACATATTAGATTACTAACAAACAAGTATGTCAAGTTTATTGGTCCACTCTGACGTCTGGCGTGATCAAACTGACCAGCCTGCAACACCACGCGCCCCGGACAGGTATTTTTTGCACCCGCGCTGTCTCTCGAATCAGGAATAGGAACAAACCGACCCGCAGCCACCGATAAGTACTAATTTTATTGACTCTACAACATCAGCCGTCGGGTGCCATTCGGAACCGGCAATTGATCTCACCCAAGGACACTCACCGGACTTACCTGCTTGCTTTCGACTTTAGTTAGACGAATATGACTCAGAGTGGTTAGAGTGGCAACACAAAAAAAATGCTGCTGCACGCTTCTTAGAAGACCGGTTTTCTGGAAGTCAGAAAGTTCGTTTTCCCCTGGAAAGACGGCATGGTCCTGGAAATCTACTTCCAGAACATCACATCGCTCGAAAAACCAGTCGTCAGAAAGGCACAGTTTAGTGGCATATTGGCAGCATCGGGATTAATTTCCATTCTTTTCATACGCCGTGCTTTATCTGAACGTTTCGATCGGATTTGATCCGTACTATACACGTTCACGGTACACTGTCAATTTTCCCTGCACCACTTTCAGTACATTTTCGGCATTAAACATGCCGCATCCCTGATTGACAGTGTACATTAACTGCAATTTACAGCTGCACATCAATGGGCAAAACCGTAGACAAGAGTTCATCATAGCTACATAGACAGAGAAACCCGGAGGGACCCTATTTGCTCTATATATTACAACAGATCTTCCGTCCGGGCGTTCCAACGTTCATCACGTGTAAGTGCAAAACAAAACTGGCTACATCCACTTATTTGGCGGATGATTTTCTCACCAGTTTATTTTTTTACAAAGAATTAGCTAGGTATAAATTTTACTAAGTTTTACTACTAAGTTCTTGCGGTGCTAAATATTGGAATTTCCAGAAAATTCAAAAACAGCCCAAACATGCTAAACAATCAATCTCAATATCTGCAGGAAAATGCGTTCCAGATTGTTTTCAGTTGATTAGACTTCTGTTTCCACTGAAATTCAGAAGTATTTTGAAAAAAATGCTTGCCCCCTGATTTTTCACCTGACCAATTCTGAAGAAAGGGGGGTGGGGGTTACATAAATTTTGAAAAAATATGTGTAACGGTCTATCACAAACCAATTTAAAATTAACTAGAGGTGGGCAAAAAAAGAGTGAGCTGCTCAAAGACCCGGTTAACTGAAAAGAGCAAATAAACCATGGCTCACAATAAAAGTACCACGGTTCTTTTTAAAAAACCGGGTTTTTGAAAGAACCGTTCCAAGATGGAATAATTGTTATAAATATAATTCATTGAATTTCCAACACATTGTATTGCTAAATTTGTTGTTTGTACAATTTCAAATATCTCAATGCTAATAATAAAAAAAAACCCATCATTGTTCCTTGGTGTACTTTTTCGAGTATTTTAGGATAATAAAACGGCAGGTTAAAGAGAAGCTATTTCCCGATATTCATTGGGGTGTCTATTGAAACTTTCTCATCAATATATATTATATATATATTGATGTCAATATTTGAATATCCCTTAGTAGTTTTCTAGCTCATATTTTCAGTTTCCTTCTTTATTTTTCAATTCCAAAAGTAAATGATTTTCTAAACAAAATGAAGAAACTTTTCATTGTACTCGTTCAAAAGAGCAGCTCTTTTTAATGAGCGAACTAAAATGAGTGGCTCCTAAAAAAGAGCGGTTTTGCCCACCTCTAAAATAAAAAAAAAATCATTCCAAAATTTATAGGGTTATTTTGAAACCTAATTATGACCAAATATTGAATATTTTGGGTCATATTAATAAGATTTTCCTTTCAAATTTATTGTTACATTTACAAAAAGCATTCAGGTCTACAACTTTCACAATATAGTTGACTTTTCCCACAAAGAAAGACAAACCGAGGGATCCCTATCTGTCTGGCCGACGACTCTTTGTGCTGTTTGTACCGTCGAAGCATAATAAGGCACCAAAGTGTTATGCTTCACCGAATTTCTATGGGTGAGCTCACCGCCGGCGAGAGAAAAGTGCTTCGGGAAAAACATCGCCCTTATTGAAGAGAGGGGTGAGGCGCAAAAACGGAGTTCACTTTTCGGGCTCTTTTGGTCTACGGAATCAACACCAAATGCTAAATTTAGAAAGAGGCATCGCACGCATTTCTAGGGGGCTTGTCAGGGCAGATGAGCTAACATACAAATTTTGTGCACGTGAGCCTCGATCTTGCAGTCAAACTATATTGTTTTCTAGGTTGGAAAATCAAATATATACTGCTTTATTTGGCTCATTTCAATATTTTGACAATAACATTGCCAAAGTTATTATGTTTTACTTAGTCTGATTTATGATCAATTTATGAAACATCAAGCCAATAGTTTTCTTTTCAATTTGCTTGGCAACATGCGAATAATTACTACGTGTAAATTTCAAACCAGTCCTCATGAGGAACTATTCAGTATTTCTACCGATATTTATCTTCCTGCATCGGCAAAACAAAAAGAAAACAGGAGCAACAGCCTGACAATGTAAACCAGCTTTTACTGCTAAGGTGAAAATAATTGCTGACAGACACTTGTGTAATTGAATGATTCAAGTTATGTTTATTAGTTGTAATTATACCTAATTCTTAACGTGTGTTTGAAATCATGCATATTCATAGAAAATAAACATTCAATTACTGTTACTAATGAAAATCTGGACCTCAACAGCAGTGCTTGGTTAAATTGTTTGTCTTACATACTTCAAGCAGATTTTTATGACCATAATTGGAACTCCAAATTGTAGTGCCGCAACTTTCAGCAGAGCTCGGCTAAGGGAACAATCACTCCCAAACCGGTTTTTCTGACATCATGACAAATAATAGTATTCCAGAGCAAGGAAGTTGTTGGTTTATTAGAGTGAATGAACATTCTTTCAGAAACGGTCGTTGCACAAACACCATCAAACGGATTGTCATACCCTCCCTCAGACAGCAATAAGTCAAACTCCATTTTCGCCATAAATCATTGCAACTTCCATCGTCTGTCGTCAGTTCCATCCTCAACCGGCACAGATTGGATGTCCTTTTTCTCCCTTCGCCATCATATCCCAACGACCTCTGTCTCACTCGTCTCTCAACGGTTGCAGCTGAGCATCAATTTCTTTCCCCTAGGCTGCCATATTCAACATTCAACCGACCATATTTTGTCAATAAAAATGTCAGTCCTCACCCGGCTTTGTATACAATTCGCGGCCAGCTCATAATCCGTCTAATGTGAAGAGCGTTACAATTTCACGCCGATCCCCGCAAACCTCTCTGCAATCAGTGCTGCAGAGGATATATACGTATTAGGAGCTAGGGGTTTGTTCAATGTGCTGTTGGCAGTCATCGAGCGTTAGGATAAGCGTAAACTATCGATTGATGGAACTGCTCCGATGAGGATTCAGTAAGTTGGCAGCTAATGGTTATTATTGTCGCAAATTTTCCAACCGCACGACATTTTTTTCTAGATCAACAGCATTACTAAAGTGTCGATTCTTAAAAAAATATTTCAAATTTTGACCATGGTGGTATCTTGCGTCGAAATTAGTAACTCATTAAGTTTGAACCACTGTATTGAAAAGCCTTAAAACGCATAAGCAAGAAAATTTGAAATTTTATGTATTAGAGTCCTTTAAGGTCCGTCCATCAATATCATGGAAACATCATTATTTCATTCAATTTAACGAATTCGTGCGTCAAAATTAATCAGCATATCAACTAATTGTGCTATCTTGTCGAATGTCGCGTTTTGACATTCCGTCAATTTGTTTGTTTTTTGTATCAATAGTACCACCAACAACACCATCCCACTAGACACGTCCCACCGTTTGCAAGAAACGTTTTTAACGATAACGATTAGACCATAAGTAGGGTAGAGTAGTCATCAATGAGACGGGAACAATGATAAAATGGCTCTTACAAGACGTAGTTTCAATCAATCAGGCTCATATTTGGGGGAAAGGTGTGTCTACTAGATACACGCCTGCCATAATAGTGGCTTTGGTTATGGACACTCCCTCAAAAAGTTATTCATACATGTTTGATTCTGGGGTGTAAAAGTAAATTATGACTAAAAATACATTTTCGCTCATTGGCTGCCATAAACACAAAAACTAATATTTCTTCAAATTTCTTTCGTCATTTCACAGGGTATGAGATGGGCTACAATGTCCTTTTATTAGGTTTGACCAAAATTTAGAATATACCCAGAATTCAGGGCTGTCTCATTGTTCCCCACTCTTTTCGACCCATGGGTAACAATGAGACACTTTGATTTTTCTTCATTAAACTTTTCAAAATCTATGGAAATCTCTCAAAACATGAATTGGAAGTGATTTTTGGCATATTTATTGAGTTTAAACTTCATTTAACCAAAAATATAAAGTTATCTGGTAAAATATATGGATCTTGCAAAATTTAAATACATTTTAGTATAAATTTTGTTAATTGGAGTTTCATGCTAACAAAATTGCTTAAAAATGTTCAAAGCAATTCACCTGCAATGGAACAATATAAAAACATGATGTTTTACTAGAAAAGTATTGATTTTTATAGAGTGATATGATTTCATTGTTGAAATCACCGGTGCTAATCAGGTCTCTGCACCAAAATGGATCTATTAAAAAAGCTTGCGATTTTTTTAATTTGTTTTCAAGGTTTAATGACCATTTCACTGGTTAAAGTTTATCAAAAAATCATTTCGGCCCAGTTTTCACTTAAAACTTAACCCACCTTGCAAAAATATTTTACTAAACTTTTGTGAAATTTGTGTTCCTTGAACATTTATGAACATACTTGTTATTGTTTTCACAGTGGGAAAAAAGTGAAAGTTATGCCACAATGGTTTGATAGGCCTAATTTTCTCCAAAATCCACCTTACATGTTACATTTTGAAAAATTATTATAAAGAAACAAAAATCAAAAAAAGAAACAATGATCTATATAAAAAAAAAACGTTACTTAATCCACCTTCCTCACATTCATGTTGTATTTACAAATTAATTTAAGAGTTTTTTTTAATTCTTTCATTAAATACTTTTTATTTAAATGTACTAATTTTTGTTTCATTAATTTTTTTATAACTATTGTTTTTACCAGAACAGCAATTTTCAATTCTTATTTTACCAACTCTCCAAAATAAAGGAGACAGGGGGGCTGTAATTGAATTTAAAAGTGCTGATATGCCAACATTAGGTGCACGATGGAATTTCATGCTGTCCCCCTAGTCTTAATAAACAATGTCCTATGAGTTGTATATTTCATTAAAAAGTTCGTGTAAATCTTTGTCGAGGCAAAATTATGTATTCAGCAACATAATTAATACAGACTTTTTCCAAAAGAGACGCAGACACTTTAAGCAATGTGGCAACCGGGCGATATAGAGCTTTATGACGTTTCGCGTACGCACACTAGTGCACCATTTGATTTTGCTGGCTGACAAAATTTAACCTCACTTTATTTTCGTGTACGTACACGCAATACATACGTACGTAGATTGCTCTATGCTGTGCGACTTTCGCGCGTAAGCAAAAAAACCCGGCCTTTGGCGTCATCCATAAAGTATGTCACGCTCTAGGCTGGGAGGGGGGGGTCTGAGCAAGTGTGACGTGGCGTGTTATAAGTATAGGAAAAACGTGACAAAGAGGGGGAAGGGGGGGTTAATTTTGGCTGATTTTAGCGTGACGTACTTTATGGATGAAGCCTTTGAGGTTATGCAAAAATCACCCTTATTCTTCGGGAAGTCGCGTGTTTTCGCCTTTCTTACAAGTGCCCTTACAAACTGTGTACAAAGTACACGTACGCGACCTCCGGTGGGTTATTGTAGCTACAAAAAAACTTTTTCATGGCATAACTTTAAAGTTACTTCACTAAACAGAATAAAATTTAATAGGGTCTTAGGAGACCCCAAAACGAACAGAACGGATCCGGCCAAAATCGGTTCAGGCAGTTCTGAGATAATCGTGTGGAAAAAAATCATGTCTACACACATCCCCACAGACATTTGATTCTGAGTCGATAGGTATACGTGAAGGTATATCTAGGAGGTGTATTTAAGAAGTTAATTTTTCGAGTGATTTTTAAGCCTTGCCTCAGTGAGGTGAGTAAGGCAAAACCACCTTGAACCATAACCATGTCCTGAACTTTTTATTCTCAGCATTCTCAAGACACAGCAGTAGCAGTACCATCCACTTGAATGTCTCGATATGTTCACGATGAGAGCTGCGTTTAATAAATCTCAAGATGTCTTTGAGGTCGTTTCACGAGCACTTTTGCACTGTGCTAAAATTGGCACATTATTGAAGGGCAGGGGTGCGTAAAGTTTCCCTCGCTCCTTCGCTGGACCACCTAGAGGTGAGAAAATATTTTCCCTCACGTGGAAAACTGAAAGACGCGGGGCATCCCGTTCCGGATAAACTCTTGACGCAATAGCTTCTGTGACATTGTTTGTGCTATTGTTTCGTGTGGGGTCGTCTCTGTATCGAGGGATCGGCACCGATGACACTCGTTGAGACCCGCAGCGGATACGAGCATCCTTTTGTTTGCTCAGAGGATCAGCAGAAAGGGCTCCTAAGAATCATGATGCGAACCCACCAACGATGATCGGACCCCAGAGATAGGAGACAATGTTTTGAGTACACCGATGCCGCTCTGAAAGAGTCTGTTTACAATAGCTTTCGGCTGGGAAAGATCCGAACGCAACACAAAATGCTCTAAATGCAATGTTTTTCAACCGGCAGGTAAATCAAGTCAGAAAAATGGATTAGCATCACCGCACAAAGTGGTTTAAGGTCGGTACTAAACTAAATTTTCGCACAGTGGGAAAACTTAATTTGTTGTTCATTGCAAACTGTACGAGCGAAAATGAAAAATGTCGAAAAGAAAGGAAACCAAACAATCTCAGTAGACTAGCCACAAAACAAAAACGACGAAAGTGAGCTGAATTAGATTTCATTATCTAGGGGAAAACCAGCAGATTTTGATCTAAAAATATCAAACAAATCAAAAGCTAGCAAAGCAAAAGTTGGTCGAATAAAGATTACTTTACTCTACATATTTGTGCGGTGTAGTGGCTTGCGTCTGGGCATTAGACTTAATTAATAAATCAACGGTGAGTGGCTGGCTTCATGACCTTGAAAGTAAATTACCGTTTATAACTCAGCTTTTTGCTACATTCGTTGGTGTTATGAATGATAGGTTTTAGTTTGGTACCATTACGTAGTAAAAAATAAATATGGGATAAACTACTGTAAAAACGTTAAGAATGTCTTGAACGTAAGATAGTACTGAAATTCTATTCTTTTAACATGTTTTAATTCAAACAACTCACATAAGGAAAAATCTTAAAATCTGATCATACCAAAACAGACACATGCTAGAATTTTAGCTTGTTGAACTAGAGTTTCTAGTTTCTTGTGGTATTTCAATTATAATAACGTCAAAATACATTAAATATTTTCATTTATCATTAAAGTCTGCCTGTGTGGATCAATCGGACCGCGCACTGGACTCACAATCCAGAGGTTGCTGGTTCGAATTCTAAGTGTAAATATAAACAGTATAAGCAGCACCGAAGGTAAAGAGCAGAACGATAGCCCCTCGTCACAGAGCAGCTACATCTTCAGCCCTGAAGCTGACAAGCCAAGCCAAGCCATCGACGATCGGCACACACGATAGGGTAAACTATTCGTAGAACACGTTGAGTTTAAGCTTAGTACACATACAGTCCAGACTCGATTATCCGAAGGGCTTAACGAAATTTCACTTCGGAATCTTCAGTTTCTCAAATAACCTCGAATCAGTCCCATAATGCAGTATACATAAAAAAATGTGAAATTAAACTTTCAAACAAGTTATCCATGAAAAACGATAATAAAAATATACCAACCCCATTTGTTTCAGTTCGTACTAATCTGTGTTCAATCGAGTGGAAAAGTAGACTAATGGAGATTTTTAGCAAAAAATGCAACGAACAATTCCTGGCCATGTCAGCCTGGGAGGTAATTATTGCCAAATTGCCTTTAAAACTTTCTAATACCCTTCCCAATGCATACAAATCCCTTCATCGGGCCGTGAATGGAAAAGAAACATTAATTAGTGAAAGCTCATTCAACACAAGAAGAGAAGAAAAAAACTCGAAAACTTTTCATCCCAGCTCCTCGGCTTACCGACTGCAACTCGCTCAATGCTTGCGGCTGAAAATTATTGTCCATATAGAAGATCCTTCAATACATGTTATCAGGTACAAAAAAGCAACATTCCCGTACCGATTCAGCAATTGCTTTTTGATCTCTCCAGGCCAGCCGACTAAAGTTATAACAATTGCATTCACGTTCACCCCCGCGGCAAATGATATGAAATCACCCATAAAACATAATGTTCCCACCTGTTAGTCGACCAACAGTTTGAAATTTTCCCACACATTACTGCGTTCTCATCCCACACTCAACGCCAGAAAGGACCAACTGACGGATGAAGCACTACACCCCCTAATGTGCTCATCCCATCCACCAACCAACCGTGCGAGGGTGGAAACCACCCCAAATGAGAGAGAAGGGAACAGCTTCCTCCAACCACCCCCTTGTAGTGTGTTTTCGCTGACGTGACATGACTCCCACAGACTCAACGTTTTTTGTGTCGTTATTTGTTCGCTACAACATCCGGATCACTGCAACAAAGAACTTTATCTAGTCATATCAAATATCGGGCAAGTTATTTGCAAACAAGCAGAAATAATCAGAATTGACAATTTTAAGTACAACCAGGGAAAATAACGTTAGAGCATTTTTAATAAAAATACAAAAAAAAAATAATTTTAAGGATCACAAAATCCAAGTACGGGAACGGCATGTATCGAGCACAAATGTTGATTTTCAAGTACAACAACAGTTTCTTAAAAGCGTTTTCAGCAAAATCCGACTGTTAAATATCTCAGTACATAGTTCAAAAGGGGTGTAATTTGAAAGTAGAAAATTGTTAAGGTTTAAAAAGCCTAGCCTAGCCATTTTTAAGAGATAAAATAAGAAGTTTTTACAGTGTAGAAAGTGAACAAAAAAAGTTGTTTTTTTTTAATATGCAAAATAATTTGTTTAAATAGTGAAAATCGACATTTTCCGTCTTTGATTTCAGAGGGTAGCCCCGAGTTAGCCCGGTTTTGTACCACACTATTGAATATGAATTTGTGGGAACTATAATCAAAAGACAATCTAACACACTGAAGCCCTGATGATTTGATATCAAGCCTGAGTCTCGTGTAAAAAAGTAACCAACTAGGTCAAGATTTTTTGAAGATTGCTTAGCCAATAATCAAAATTTATCACAAAATATCCACTTCAGGTACTGGTAAAACAAAATTACACTTTAATTGATAAAATACCTATCCAACAATTCAGAAAACAAATATTGTTTGCCTTACAAATATTGCTGAAATGCGCAATACTTGAAAGTTTGAAAAGCTCCATAAAACGGTTAGTAACGAGTAACCTTATGTTACCCTAAAGAAATGTTTCGCCATAGCAATTGAAATATTTCCCAAAGCTCGTGGTCATTGATGCAATAAAGCTTTTAGAATGTGCTTTTTTGCTTTTTGAATTCCTGCTACTAGCGAATTGCCTTCGATTCATGGGTGGAAACATTTCAACTGCAGTAAAGCATTGTTAAACTTACAATTTTGGTGGATTTGCTGGAAACATTTCATCGCACAAATTTAATGACACATGTCAGGCTGACGATTGGCGATGAAGATTTACGGGATTGGTCAAACATTTATTTTTTTAATTATTTTTATTAGGTCCTTTTCGGTACTGGGACCTGGTTAGGACCGAGTCGGCTTTTGTAATTACATGTTTCTTAATGCTAAGAGTAATTACAGAGGATCTTGTGTGTAAATGTTAGTGGGAGGAGAGCCGATTACCCGCGGCCTACTCGGGGTTAGTAGGGAAGGGATTGATGTTAAAGACAAGGCGTGGGAAGGGAAGGGGATTGGTCAAACATTAGAATATAAATGCCTTCTTTCAAATGACTTTGTCCAAGGACTCTGCTGAGATTGAATTTAGTATGCAAGTGTTTTTTTTAGACTATGATTTATGCAAAACGTTGCAACTCAAAAACTATTCAGATTGAATGAAAAATGAAAACGGCACGAAAATTATAAAAGAGTAAATAGAATGTCAAACACCAAAAACGAAACAAGAAAAATACAAGATAAGAGAAAATAAGTTTTATTGTCTCTATGAACCAAACTATGCAAATAGGTATTAAGTGTTTAATTATTACTTCTAATCTAGGAAATGAGAACTGAGAAGTGATGATTACTAACAGCTTAAACTTTAACACTACTTACCTCCACCGCCCTCCATGCTTTATTGATCGTTTCCGCTGATCCTTGAGGTCTGTCACGTTTTCCAGTACTCAAAAAACCGATTATAATAATTGTCAAGTGCCCAACTTTAATACCAATTAGCCTCACTCAAATCTGATTTTTATCTCCGTTACTTCCACTGCACGTGAGGAAGACATTCCATTGTTTGAATGCTATTTACCTTAAAGTGTGACTTACCAATTTCCGGAAATAAAACTATAAGAATCATCATCGCTGCCAGCTTCCCTAATCAGTTGAAGTCGATCTTTCACCACGACGGCGACGACGGCTGCAGACAAACAAATTGCTGATCGGTCATTAGTCTGCGCGACCCTTCCCGCCAAATCACACAGCTGCACAGCCGGTGATGCTCAAGGCGAGAAGGTCATGCTTCTCTGGTTAGTTTTTGCTTCAGTACAATAAATACTCTTACACGTGCCCAATGCCCCGTATGGTAATAAGACTCGTCATACAGTAAAACAAATGTCGTAGAAATGAATTTAAGATTGATTTGCCCGCGTTTATAAAGATTACAATCTACGGGGAAGTGCAAAGTCAGCAACGAGAACTCTGGCAAACGGGAATATGCTATAATAAGTGGAATGTCATCAATAGCTTAATGTCTTGATCCATTTTGAGTTGAAATGTTTTATTCCAAGTTGTATCTAAATTGTTCTAAAATAAATTGATAAAATAATTATTTATGTTTGATTGATAGCTCTCAGCAATAATAAGAGTTGTGATTTCTTAATGATATTAACTTTATGCGATAATGTTTTCATCTATGGACGGAATACTTGCAATAGCAGAAATTATATGATAGTATAGACAATACCGATGTCAACAAAATGTGTTAAAATAGTTTTAATAAAAGTTGTATTAAATCAATTTTATATCAATTATCCCTTGAAAAAAAACCCTTGACAATGGCACTTTTCAACCATGATCTGGATGAACAAGTTATTGGGTGTTTTCTGCTTTATTATTCAACACGTATAACTGTTACTGCATCATTCATTCATCAAAGCACTCATTGAATGCTTGATGCTGAATCACGTTTCCAAAAATATAAAATAACTATTTCAGCATCGTCATATAGGATTGATTACTCCACGCGAGTAATTACCAATCGAACTCAGCGAACGATTTATCAGCCAATGATCCCTGCTCGATCGTGCCGCTGGCGGATTCCACATTGATCATGTTCCGCGGGAGAATCTATCAGATGAAGGAGAGATATAAACAATAAATATCACATTATCATCACTAATTTGTCGAGTGTTTTTACTGCTGCGCAGATCATGATAATTTAATAAACCCAGACAAATGATCACAACAATTAGTAGGATGTGTCTTCACCAGAGGCGCCAGTCAACTTTAATTTACCCACCTGCTTCTTCCGGACGAGGTCCCAGTCATAGTTCTTGTACAGGCCAATTCGCTGAAGCTGAAGAAGCGAACGAATGCGATATTGGGGTTTAATCTCTAGCAGACGCTTCAGCAAGTCTTGACCTTCTGGTGGGAGTCCATCCACAGAACTGGGAAGCAGTTTCTTCGATGTTGAGAGCTTCCTGGGCCGGCCATGCTCAATCAGTTTGTCTATCTGGTCTGATTTGTTGAGATAGGCTGAGTAGTCCAAGGATGGATACTAAAAAAAAGGTTTATTACGAATGTGTTGTTTGTTTATATTGTATTGCTTACAAATTACTAACGATGTAAATTCACGTTAAAATTAATCAACAATGCTTAAATCAAGCCTCAGACACAATAACGTCGAATTTCTGTGAACGCCAATACATAATTTTAGTTTTCATAACGATTTTGAGTCCTCATTTCAATATAGAAATTACAAAGTCATTCATCAAATGCTACTGTGCGCATAACGCAATCACTCAATTGAGCTAGAACTTGAAAATTGCATCAAGTTCTCGGCTCACATTATTCAATCTGCAAACTGGTTGCAGTATTGGCGTAGTCTGTTTGCAAAAATATTAGGAAAATGTTTCGAAATACCGAAGTTCGATTATCCGAAGTTTCATTATCCTAAATTCTATTACCCGAAGGTTTGTATGGGACTTCGGACAATCGAACCAAGAAAAAAAATTATCGTGCTTTTAATTGTCTTGTTTTCAACATCAAATTCGAGTTCTGCGAACCAATATTAGTCAAATTTGAATAGTTGTTAAACAACAAAAAGATTTTTTTAATATATTTCATCACCGTCATTTTTGCCGCCATCTTGGATTTAAAAATTCTAAATCACTTTAGCGTAGTTTAGGTGTCATACTTAGACTCGACAATCAAAAATGAGCCAAAGAAAAAAATAATCGTGATTCGATTATCCGAAGATTCGATTATCCGAAGTGAAGTTTTTTCGAGGCCTTCGGATAATTGAGTCTGAACTGTCTAGCGGGAAAAGAAATTCGCGATTGGGTTTTCGGAATTTTTCGAAAAAGGTTCGCAGTTTCGACTAAGCAAATAGATGATCTGTTTTTCTGGCGTATTAATACTGAAAGTTTTCCCCAAAGGGCTGCGATGTGGCTTGCTGTACACTTTGTCGCTTACTGTGTGGATAAATTTCCCCGTTTCAATTTGTTTATTTTCCAGAGAAGCATAAGAGAGTTTAGATGGAATTCAAAAGGTTTAGTGAAGAAGTATTTTGAGGATTATTTGAACATTTGTTAATAAGCGTAGGGAGTAGATGTCGTCGTGTGTGGTGCCTGCATTTTGTAAAGTTACAATGCAATAGAGAAATAAAGGATGTTCTGGAAAAAAAAAAAAAAAAAAAAAAAAAAAAAAAAAAACTGTATCATCCGAAAGTCAACGGTCTCCGAGTAATTTCCAACAGAAATTCACATAGCTCAAGATTTGGAAAATGTAAACAACGCGTTAGCAATATAGAACTCAGAGCTAGGTGTATTAATCATCCGTTGATTAGCTATTCCAAGCGACTTTGGTCGATAAAAACAAGCGGAGAAGTGATCTGCGAAAACGGTCACAACGTGACACAATGAAATTGCGCACGATGCTTTAAAATCGCCAACCCATTAAATGATTCATAGTGCCGCGGACTGTCTAGCTGTTTTGTTCAATGCAAACTGCCCATTGTGAGAATGACGTCAAAATAATTCTTCCGTTTCGTTGGTTGGTGATTGCCGATAGTCGAGACATCTTCTTCCGAATGAAAGCTTTGAGGTCGATAAAGACGCAATTTATTTAGAGGCAGGTCTCGTGATTTTGCACGTTTTTTTTGTTGCGCAAAAATCTAGTTTAAGCTTGACTTTAAAACGAACATTCTCGGATTAGTTTTCAAAAAGCCGTAAGAGCCATTGGTAAACAAAGTCCTTTTTGCATCGGTATTCGACCTACTTACGAAAAACCAATATCAAAAATGCTTGAGATTGTTCATCTACATGTCCTTCAAGTGTCCCAAACTACAAATAAATGAAATTTTGATTCATTTTGGAGAAAAACGAAAATTAGTGTCAGAAGTCTCGCTGGCTCTTACGGCTTTTTGAAAACTCCCCCGAGCATTAAACGTGATCTCTGATCCTTCGTGAGATAAGCGCCGGCCACTAACAACAAAATGATTCACGTAAATCCCAGTGCTCATTAAATAATTTATTTCGCATTTAAGTAATTATTACCAACCGCGATAAAAACCACTACCAGAAGTACCTTTTTCCTCATCTCTTGAATTTTAATAAATTTCCAAGTGGCTAGAATCCCCTGCCCCCTAAATGATCGAGCATCATCAGCTTGTTTCTCAGAATTGTGTGATATGCGCGCTCAAGAACATCCCACCATCGACGTCGGTCGTGCATTAAAAAGTCTAATCACATCTTGATTACTACTAGCCCACTAAGTAACTATTCATCACACCACCCCGCCGTCGTCGAGCAGGTGCCGGTCGATTCCGTTGTCGATGGCGTGCTAACGAATGATGCGCTTCATTTTCCTATATTTGACGTACCGTAAACTGGGGTCAATCGGGACACATGGCGCGAATTGGGACAGCAGTTTATACCATGTTAGAGCACAATATTTTGATTTTTCTGGTTGGTTTCGGTTAGAACAGACTCTGGCCAACAATATGTGTACATCCATTTCCAAATTTAAAAGCTTTAAGTGCTCTAAAACTGCTGTCCCTATTCAGACTGTTGTCCCGATTCACCCCAGATTACGGTATTCAAAATGAAAGTATGGCAAAATTGGGAAATGTTTTTTTTTTTTTTTTTTTTTTTTTAAGCAACGCATTTTTGGAAATGTTAATGAATCTTTAAACACGAATGCCTTTTGTCAGCAGCAGCACCATTCTCAAAAATTGCATACTAACTGTACAGTAGAATCAAGACGTATTGTCATTCTTGCTCCACGTTCCTACAGAGGCACATACCGGCTCAAGTATCAATTCTAATGCGGTTGAATAACACCTCCAACCGTGGAATGCAAGCAATCTACTTAGCGCAAAAAAGTTCATCCCCTTCAACCAATAATCCGGTCTCTGGACAGTTCAGGCCAGTGCAGGACTTCTACGCCAGACGGACCAACAAAACTAAACGATCTAAACAACCGGAAATTTTAAATTATTTAATTTCATTCTACACCCCAGTGAGGTACCTCCTGGTGATAATGCTCCTGGATGTTCCAAGTAAACGGCGGCGACGGACAATGACATGACCACTGGCACGGGTCGAGCCATGCGAGATTGAAAGGGAGGGAGGAGTGCACAATGGACAAATTCTGAAACATGGTGGTGAGGTAATCGTCGTTTTATTTGATTTAATGCTACTCTGTTGCTGCGTTGCTTCTTGGCTTGTTCGCACTTGGAGTGCACATTTTAGGGGAAAGGTTGTAATTTGACACATTTTCAAAATGAACTGCTTCTTTTAAAATCTGTTTTTTTTTTGTAATCCTACCTAAATTTGCTTTTATTTTATTTTGGATTGGAGCGTTGGAGCACATTAAGAGAGCTCAATTCCTAAAGAACGTGATGAGAAGCTAACAGAAAAAATACTTTCAAAATGTATTATTTTAATGCTTCAATCTTGATCCTACTATTTGCTTAAGATCATACTATTTGCTAGAGTTTATAGGTCAATGTTTGAAAAAGTCAGAGATTTAATTCTGTATAATCTGGAGAAAAAACTAACTTAATCCACCTATGTGGTTGATGCCTACCTCACTTTTTATCAACAATGGGTAATATGAGTGGTTTGGACACATATTTCAGCTATTTTTTTTTAGATCCAGAAAAACAAGTACACAGATATAACATAAGTGCACCCAAACGGCGGTCGCATGATTGTGATGCATGGCGGCATGAAAGTATATCAGAATCTGCATGAAAACTTTCCTCATGCATTTTTTGCGATATAGGGGTATGACATTTTTGCCCGTTACCGACAATTATCGACATTACCGACGGTTTTTTGGTTGTATTTCACAAAAAAAAACCCTTAACAAAACGAGGATTGAACCAGCAACTTCTTGGTTATTGATCCGACACGCTACCACCGCGCCATCAAAAATATGCATAAATATCACTTAAGTGGCCATAAATCGAGACAGGGTTGCCAGATCATCAATGTTGTGGACTTGCTGGAAAGGTCTTTCGATTACCTAACCAACGATGGGTCGGATGATGGATCCGGACATCGTTTACATGCATTTAAATGAGATCCGGATATATGTGAAAACACATTTTTATACATAACTTTTGAACTAGTTATCGAAACTTCAAACAATTCAATAGCGATGTATGGGACCCTGTACCAAGCTGATTGCAACTGGTTTGGTCAAAATCGGTTCAGCCAGTGCTGAGAAAACTCAGTGAGAATTTTGGTCACATACATACATACACACACACATACACATACACACACATACACACACACTGACATTTGTTAAGTTTTCGATTCTGAGTCGATGTATACATGAAGGTGGGTCTTTGAGCTTTTAATAAAAAGTTCATTTTTAGAGCAGGATTATAGCCTTACCTCAGTGAGGAAGGCAAAAATATACCGTCAAAATTACAGCCTCTAACCGTACCTTCTACGTGTGATATGCGGGAGAAATCTTATTGCACCACCAGCCCACCGACACGACCACCCTTAGAACCCGCGAGAAAGGATCGAGATTAATCCAACGCGCGGTGCATAAATCAGTGCTAAGAGGAGCGAGCGCTGTTGGTGTGCCCTGGCGCGACGTGTCGGTAGCGAATTTATCAACTTATGCTCGGTGTGCCAGGCCAGCATCCAGACGGGCAAGAATGGACCATACATTCAACAGCCAGCAGGGTCGTCGATTTGCAGTTCTTTAGCGCACTCACGTTTTGGTAGCCGTGAACTGGTCAATGTTGAGGTAAGATTTCGCATTTCCTAGTAATATTTATCAAATCAACGGGGTATGAAATGAGCATTTCTTTGATCACACAATTGTTTATTTTTCTGACGACAAATTGTTTTAAATTATCTTTTAGTTTAATATTTTAACCGAAATACTTTGAAGTGAAAATATAAAATTAAAAGCTAATTTTATTAAGTACAAATCTTTTATGTGAATAGGTAACCTAGCAAAAAGTGGTAATTTTTAGTTGCGTACCATTTCAATTCAAACACAGTGATAATTATTTAAAAAAAAAACACTTTTATTTTATTTTCTTCAAATTGTAATAACCTGTCAAATTTGATTACTCATTGAAAATATCTTCATCGCAATATTCATATCACGGCTCATTTTTCTTGGCATTTATAATTCATAATATCACATATCACAAAAAGTAATGATTCTGACTAAAAACCATAAAATACATAATTTGGAAATAATTTAATTTCAACCGTCTCTTCGCTATAAAAATTCAACGGTGTCAAAATCCTTCCCAACTCATCGCATTATTGCCTCGAGGCTCGGGTCAGATCTGATCCCCAATTAGGTCAAGCGTAATCCAAATTATCCGTATTCGAGCAACAGCAGGAAGAAACAATGCTCCGTTCATCAAACAATTTCAATTTAAAGCTCGTCAACCGAGGTGGAACACCACCAACAAACGAACGGAAACGGTTCGAATTTTGGGATCCAACTTTTCCGAGCCTTGTTTTGTTTGGCTGGTAGAGGAAGGAAAATACAATTTTCTAAATTTGTTTGCCCGCATCGTTTGAGGAGGCCGGGTTTGATGCCTCAAGAATGGGTGGGCCAGAGTCGGGCTCTTCTCTTACCTATTGGCTCGGATGCGGTAAAAAGGGTACCAGGCGGCGTATCAAAAGCTTCAAACGTCCAGAAGGATAAAGTGTTTTGTTTGCTTTTGCAACTGGAACGTGCCTTATCGGAAGGTTGATCCGGTAGATCTAGTACCGTGTGTATTATGGTGACCGGAATGTGAGATTAAAACCGGCTGTAAATTTGGTGAATTTTCTTGGAATACTGAGGATCTTTTGAATGCTTGATGTATCATTACAGAATGGTTAATTTTTTTGCAATTAAAATGCAATGAAAATGAACATAAAATAACAGACCATATTTTATTGTTTTGAAAGCGGAAAAATCAATTAAAACTTTTTTTGGAAGAACTCGAAGTTTATGGTGCTGTTGGTACAAGTTTAATATGTAAGAATCCCGATTTCGCTTTTATCGGAAATTTGGTGAAAAAAAAATAATATAAAATTGCGGTAATCACAAGCTGAGGCACAAAATCATGCTGTGGCCGTTTTGTGTTGAAGTGCAATATGGCGTAGACAATTTATTTGTTTTAATTCAAACAACTTATAACAGGCTTGAAGTTTAAGGTCATCATGCTCAATAGTCATTTTGTTACACTAACTACTATTTACTATTTTTTGTTTAAGAGGCAGTATTTGTAGATTCTGCTCGGTTTGTTCTAGAGGTCGTATCGAGGTGCTCCGATTTGGATGAAACTTTCAGTATTTGTTTGTCTATGCATGAGATGAACTCATGCCAAATAGGAGCCCTCTACGACAAAGGGAAGTGGGGTAAAACGGGCATTGAAGTTTGAGGTCCAAAACACGTGAAAAATCTTAAAATTGCTCGCATTTCCGTAAAACTTCATCAATTTCAACTCTCTTAGATGCATTCGAATGGTCTTTCGAAGCCCTTCAAAATGTGCTATAGACATCCAGGATTGATTTGACTTCTTCTCATAGCTTTTGCAAATTACTGTTAAACATAGTTTTTTTTTAAACCTTAATATCTTTTTGCAACAGCCTCCAACACCCATACTCCCATAGGTCAAAAGATATGTAATTTTATGGACTATAAGCTTACGGTATTAACTTTTTGGCCAATCGCAGTTTTTCTCATAGTTTTACGATTTTTCTAGAACAAACATTTTACAACGTTAGTTTTTGACCTGTAGGCCAAGAAGACGGCACTTTTTGGTCTCAATTTTGTCATATTCGGAATCCTCGGTCAATTTCACTTAAGTTAGAAGTATTGGAGTTGTAATTTTGATTTAAAAAATAATTAAATAAAACATTTTTGAAAAAATAAATAGATCTTATTTACACTATGATCAATACGTCAAATGCTGTATCAAGTAGGCGAAAACTTGTTTTACCCCTAATCCGACAAAATTCTAAATAATATTTTAATTAATTCTAAATGGAATTTTTTTCCAATCAAATTCAAAATTCCAACACCTTAATCTAATGTAAAATTTTCTGAGGATTCCGAATATGACAAAATTGAGACCAAAAAGTGCCGTCTTCTTGGCCTACAGGGCAAAAACCAACGTTGTAAAATGTTTGTTCTAGAAAAATCGTAAAACTATGAGAAAAACTGCGATTGGCCAAAAAGTTAATACCGTAGGCTTATAGTCCATGAAATTCCCTAACTTTTGACCTATGGGAGTATGGGTGTTGGAGGCTGTTGCAAAAAGATATTAAGGTTTTAAAAAAATCCATTTTAACAGTAATTTGCAAAAGCTATGAGAAAAAGTCAAACCAATCCTGGATGTCTATAGCACATTTTAAAGGGCTTCAAAAGACCTTTCGAATGCATCTAAGAGAGTTGGAATTGATGAAGTTTTACGGAAATGCGAGCAATTTTAAGATTTTTAATGTTTTTTGGACCTCAAACTTCAATGCCCGTTTTACCCCACTTCCCTTTGTCGTAGAGGGCTCATATTTGGCATGAGTTCATCTCATGTATAGACAAACAAACCCTGAAAGTTTCATCCAAATCGGAGCACCTCGATACGATCTGTTTCACATCGTTGAAAAACTCGCTCTTAAGCAAACAAAGATAAATAAGCGGAAACGTCGCACTTGCATACAATCCACAAATTGCATGCAATACGTACAAGTACTAACTCTCCATACATAATTTGGAGAAAAAAAACCATTCGGCCCTGTCTAAATATTTTTGAAAATATCAATGTGCAAGTGTTTCTGGGGACCCATAAGTTTACTACCTTTGCTTTACTAACAAATCGAATCCAGAAGGTAAAAGATCAGCAGTTGTAGTCCGAGTCGGTATTTGTACCCCCATTTATAGCTTTCGAGGCGGAAACGTTAGCCCTATTCCACATGGCTCGGTCTCGGGTGTAATTGATGCTTTATTAATATAAATAATATATATATTTTAAAAAAGTATTATAGAATTGCGTTTTGAATCCAGTTAAGTTTTATTTTAAAAGAATCAAGTTTTTCAAAAGTAAATTCAATACCGTCATCAGGGGTGACATTGGGTCTGGGGGGTTGACATTGGGTCATACAAAAATGCTAAAATTTGTATCACCCAATCTCACCCTCCAGACCCAATGTCACCCCGAATGACGGTACTCAAAACATGCTGTGGCACAAGCATTTAGTGAAATCAACTTCCAAAATGTCGAGTTGTGATAATAAGTCATTCTTAAACTAGAGCGACTTGATAAATCCATACATTTTCTGAATGGAAATGTACTGGCTTACGACGCCATATAGCTCAAATCAGTTCACGGAAGGAAGTTGAAAGCTTATTGTTGATTTACAAGCACTCAAACTAAACAGTCTGGCTGAGGTCAGTAATGGAAACTTTGGATCATGAAATGTATACACATTGCGTAGAACATCTGAACATAATGTTTTAATTGAAGGCAAAAAAAATACCTTTATAGCAAATACGTTCTCGTTATCTGGCTTCGTCCAGCAAAAATAGGATCAATTATTTGGTACATGAGCAAACAGGGGAATTAATATTGAATATGGAACCAAGCCAAAAAGCAAAAAGTCATTCGTAAAACCCAACGCAGTTCTGCGATTCAAAGGGAAGTTAAATAAATAAATTTATAAATATTTGAACAGAAAAATGCGACCGATAACCTGCTAACAGCAGGATAAAAAAAAGTTCAGTCGAACCTTTTTTGTGTCAGTTCTCAAACATTTTATCAAAACTGAAGCAAAATTATAATAATACAAAATCACGAGTCGTCCGTAACTTACCTTCCTCAGCATCATAATAACCACAATAACAAGCACAATTTATGCGTCTCGCAATCACAGTTCAATTTTCACCAAGCACAGGACACAACAATTCCCATAACTAACGAGTCGCAGACATAAACTACATTTCTTCTTATTTTTATCGCTCTCCAAAAGGGGTCGACAAAATCGAATTCTCGCTATAAATCACTCATCTTTGACATGCGACATTCTTTCCTGAACATCCATTTCGACTCTCGCGGAAGCGTTCTCGGGTAGTGGAATCTTCCGTTTGCATTTCTTTGCCAGGTAATAGTGCTAAGGCTTTCATCCACCTGTCTACCTATAGTTTAGCATTCCGAATAGCATCCGATCCTATCCTATCTATGCATGATGGCCAATACATGCTACATTCCAGAATCGATACGAGTGCGCAAAAAACACATACAGCATTGCCCAATCGATAGTCAACTACCTGGCCCATTACCTTATCTGCTTAACTCAGGTTGGAAGCTTGGAAGAACAAGTTCTCAACAATTCCCTTTTCGCTCTGGCCCATCTTCGAGATTTCTTCTTTCACTGAGTTGAGGTGCTAAAAATGTTTAATAATAGTGGTTTATGCAACTCGTTGCAAAATTATGATTTTAAAGCACGAGTCTTTTTTGTGATAAATAGGCCATCTCGGAAAAACGGAATCGACGTAACACCTTATAATGTGGCCCTCTTAAACCTTGCGGTTTCGTCAACGGATCCACAGGCGTGTATCATTCTTTTTGCGACAAGACTCCGCCTCCCGGGTCTCCTAAGTGTGAAGGTATGGCACGGGGAGAGGGCACCGAATATCTATATTAACACTTAGAATTTTTTGCGTCTGCCTCGGGATTCGAACCGGCGACCTCTGGATTGTGAGTCCAGTGCGCGGTCCGATTGATCCACACAGACAGACATAAAAATCTCAATGACAAGAAAAATAAGTATTTTCCAAACGGAACTTCAAGATAGCTACACCAAAAGTCTCAATGTGTTGAGCTAACAAATGAATGAAGTTTTTTTGTATGGCTAAGAATATTGTTTAATTTGTTGAAATTAAAATTCTAACAGTATCATTTTTTATATAAAAATAAGAAGGAAAAAAGTCATACTCCAGGATTTTAAAAAAATCCACAAAATTTATAGTAAGTAAAAATGGGCAAAACATAATAACTGAATTATTTTAACTAAGAAATACTATATTAAACAAATAAAATAATGTCCCTCATTTAGAGTTTTTTTAAACGCATATATATTTTATTATAGAAAATAACAGTAGACATCCCCAGACAGTGAAAATGCTATCTGTGTCTTGCTCAAGTAAGGCACCCGTCATTAATATTGAATAAGATTCAATACTATTTATAGTTCAGCAACGTATACCGATGAAGTCAAGTAAGAAACAGTTTGTTTGACCTGAACCCTTCATTTTCAGAAGCGTTCAAGCATAAGAAGAGATGAAATTTTACTCAGTCTCAAGTTTTTTTTTCTTTCATTGTTTAACAACTTATATTTTTAAACGATTATTTAAATTTTATGGAAACAAGTATGCTCATTGTTCAAATAAAACATAAAAAATACAATAAAATAATGAATAACCTGAAGCAGCCATTAATAAAAAAAAATTCAAAGGACACACAATTGGAAAAGCACTTGTGAGAATGACAGCTCCGGATGAAAGCAACTAGCAACAACACTTCGGAATCGTTCCCAAAGAGTTGATGCAGGCGACTCCCGTTGTTGTTAAGCATAATGCAAAGCTCTGCGAAACAGAGAGCAAAGTATGAATTGAAATGCAGAGCAGTAATACTGTCGTGTTATCATTTTTGTTCTAACGACGACGGTGCCGTCATTAACGAAATGAACATTTTCTGTTGATCCTTTTCCGGGAGCATTCAGCAAAGGCAAACAAAAACAATGTTTGGAGCAAGTGGTACTAAATCCACTCATTATATCCGAGCTGAAAAATTGAGTTCTCATTAAACAGATGAAAGCAACATCTACAGTATCTACTTCGTGATACGAAGTAAGTCACCAGCAGAATCAGTCCCTTCCAGACCTGTGTATGACTCAAAAATCCAAAACTATGATTTTCGCATGGTTCTGAAAATGATTCTCGCACCCTTATCTAAACAAATCCTTTTTATTCAGACCTGAACGGGATAAGATAAAAACTTAGATTTCTTTATCGATTTCAGCAAACTTTACCGATTTTTCAACTGCTGAACAGTTTGGTAAACTGAAAACTACCGAATATGGTAAAATAGTGCCGAAATTCGGTAATGTAGTTCAATATTGTTCATCTCACTACCAATTTTCGGTAAAATTTTGTTCATTTTGACAGATGGGTTACCGATCTAAACTTTATCGATTTTACAGCTACCGAATCGAAGTGTGTACATTTGATGAGTTCATTATTACTTTGATTTTCTGCTCTTATCTTGACTGTTTTATAATGTCGTTTTTAAAGATTTGATTTATACCAGTACATATTTATATAATAACAACCTTAAAACTGTTGCTTTCCTTTCTTGTTCTGGAGGCAAAATCCCCTAACCTCATAACAAATACTTCTGAAGTTGTTCCTTCCGATTTATTTGGCATTCCCATGCTTTACACCAGCACAACTGAACATATGAGAATATGAAGAAGAATATGAATACCATCGACAGTGTGCTCAGATTAACTGCAACATTTCATCATGATGAAAGCGTTTCAAAAAGTGACGTATCCAACAAATAAATACTTGATGGAAAATGCCAAAATATTTTTTTTTGTGATTTGTTTAATCTTCACCAAAAGTTATTTTGCCAACTGTGGTGAATCTGGACTAGGGCGTCCCAAAAAAAATGAAAAGTTGTCAAATCTTTGGTGCTCACCCCTAAAATGATAGATTAGGATGTCAGGAACAATGTTTTCATACAACAAAAAATTCCCAAAAATGGTTTACATTTCGCGCGCGGAGCTTGAATGAAAAAAGAGGTTTTTTCGAGTATTTTTCAGAAATGCGCGTACAAATCATACTAAAATCATTCAAATTTGGTCGCCGTGGGCTTCAAGTTATAGTTTAATGTCCCCTGAACAAATGCCTGTACAGACATGGTCCATAAAAGCTTGTGTTTGAGCATGGCAGGGTGTTTTAGGGAGAAAAAATTGTATTTTTTAGCTAAAAAATTTCAAAAATCACTCCCCAAAACGAGCCAAAAAATTTTGCAGCAAAAACTAATGCATTCAGCTTATAGGAAATTTTACGAGGATCATTTTGCTTTTTTTAACATTCAATGTATGTCCACGCTAAGCCGAGATATTTGCATTTTAGTGAACAAAAAGTGACGAATTTTCAAAATTCTTAGTATATAAGCGTTTTTAACACAAAACATGGGCTACTATGATTACAAACAAGAAGGCATATATTTTGAATATTTTTATTTTGCTCGCTCAAAAACGATATTTGTTCATAAAATTTCATGAAAAAACATGACATTTTCTCACAATGTGACGTAAACGACATATTTATTAGTACTACTCTGTAATCTTCTCGATATGAACAAAAAAAAGCTCTTATGGGCAACTATTTTTGAAAAAAAAAAACGTTTTTTATAAATGAATTTGTTTAATTCGAATGTACATGCAAAAAAAATCACGTTCACAGCTTGGAGATATGTACTTTAATGAAATTAATTTTGATTTATGATTATTTGTCGTTTACGTCACATTGTAAGAAAATCTCATGTTTTTTCATGAAATTTTATGAACAAATATCGTTTTTGAGCGAGCAAAATAAAAATATTCAAAATATATGCCTTCTCGTTTGTAACCATAGTAGCCCATGTTTTGTGTTAAAAACGCTTATATACTAAGAATTTTGAAAATTCGTCACTTTTTGTTCACTAAAATGCAAATATCTCAGCTTTGCGTGGACATACATTGAATGTTAAAAAAAGCAAAATGATCCTCGTAAAATTTCCTATAAGCTGAATTCGTTAGTTTTGGCTGCAAAATTTTTTGGCTCGTTTTGGGGAGTGATTTTTGACATTTTTTAGCTTAAAAATACAATTTTTTCTCCCTAAAACGCCCTGCCATGCTCAAACACAAGCTTTTATGGACCATGTCTGTACAGGCATTTGTTCAGGGGACATTAAACTATAACTTGAAGCCCACGGCGGCCAAATTTGAATGATTTTAGTATGATTTGTACGCGAATTTCTGAAAAATACTCGAAAAAACCTCTTTTTTTCATTCAAGCTCCGCGCGCGAGTTGTAAACCATTTTTGGGAATTTTTTGTTGTATGAAAACATTGTTCCTGACATCCTAATCTATCATTCTAGGGGTGAGCACCAAAGATTTGACAACTTTTCATTTTTTTGGGACGGCCTAATCTGGACACATGGGGTAAATTGGTACAGCTATTTCAGACATTTTAATTGTTTATTTGTTTCTGTTAGAACAGATTTGGAATAATAAAATGTATACCACTATTTCTATTTTTTTTTTCTTATTGTCTTGTCTCGATATCCTTCGATGTCCTTCGATATGCTTCGATATCCTTCGATATGCTTCGATGATCACCTTGTTATGTTGTAAGAGCAACGCATCTTCTAAAACTTGAATTTCGTGAGAATAGTGTTTTGTTTTGCCTGCCAATGCGTTAAACCAAACGGCTAACTTGTGATTTTAAAAGAAAATTGCCTTGACGAAAAATTGGTAACAAACACAAAAAAGCGTTATCTCTGATTGTGTGATCTGGCATAAAGCCAATTTTCAATGATGGGCTGATTTCTATCAGGCAAATTTTAAAACGGCAGTAAGTTACTAACTTTTTTAAACAACTTACATATTTTAAACAACTTAACTATTCTTAGTTAAGAAATCATTGTAGATATACCATAAGATAACGGCAGTATGTTACGCACTTTTTTTAAGCAACTTATCTATTCTAACCAACATAATTATTCTAAGTTTTGTGATTGTCGATAGAGCGTTACTACAGTTTAGAACAATTTTCAAATGTTTTTAAACAAATATATAAGCTGAGGGCCTGGTGGCGCGGTGGTTAGCGGCTGCGGCTGCCGATCCCTATGTTGCTATGGGGCGCGGGTTCGATTCCCGCCTTATCCTCCTGGCCTTCTATCGGATGGGGACGTAAAACGTCGGTCCATTTGCGTAAAAGAGGTTTTTGGTGACTCACCACACATAACCTTCGGACGCCTTGAAATGAGCAGAAACTTGCAACAGAGACCACAAAAGACCCGGGGGTCGTTAAAGTGGATTGCTTTGCATTTTTATAAGCCTTTATAAATATGCTAAATTTCCAGTTTCTACATATTTTTCATATAAAACTCTTCAAAAAGTTTTCATGTAATGTATGGGACGAATTTCTTTTCGTTCTTCTCGCTTTGATGTTCTTGCATATGGGTCATTCCATCTCAACTGTGCACGAAAAAGTGCAAATTTGAAAATTACCCTCTCCGATCCTGCTCAAATTTGGCAGAGCTGTTGATACTATCAAAACAAGCAAGAATCCCGAATTTCATCCAAATCGGACCACCCCCTCCATTTTTGTACCTCCCCAAAAAATCGACTTTTTTGCGATTTTTGACCAAACCTCCTAGTTTCAAACGGCGATAGCTCAGGAACCACAAATCTTAGAAGGTCGGTCTTAGACTCAATTTTGAAGGAAATTGGACGTAGAATCCATTTCCGTGATCAAAATGCTGATTAATTTATTTTTTCTACCTGTATTGCGCAATTGAAAACTTTAAAAGGCTGTATCTCAAAACACCCCAACTTATTTTTTTTATTTGACCTCACCATTGTGTTCCCCGGCCAATTTTACATAAGAATCACCTATCGACAGAAATGAATATGTTTCGTTCCAGAGATATCGAATTTTAAAGTTTTATGTTTTCGAGATTACCTACATCAGCTTCATTCGCCGCATCTGCTAGAAGCACACAGGTGGGCTGATCAATAACTGCTACCTGTTGTTCTGGGAGATGATTAATTTAATTTATATTTTTATAATTTTACGCAAATATTTATTCAAATGGCTAATTATTATTATAGTTTATTATTGACACTTTACCATAATTTGGCAAATCTGATTTATAGTTTAAAAGATTGATCAAATTAAGTCAATTTTTATATTGTGAGCCAGCTCCATTTGATTAAAAGATGATTTTGGTCAAGGTACATTTAATTTAAAAAAATCCTTATACGTGAGGACAGCAGCCGTATTGTGTTCCAAGAATCCAAGAATGATAGAAGAAAAAAACACTGTTGTTCGGACGGTGTCGAAATCATCGCAACTAATTTTGGGGAATTAGCCGCTTTGCAGCAGATCAAACTTTATGATTTTCTTACACTTTTCAGTTTTATACTTTCGAGAAATCCTTTTCCTACTCCTTGTGATCGTCCTTCACTAAAGTACAACGTATCAACAAATTTTATTCATTTTAATTCATATTTTTTTACTCAATAATGTATCGTGCACTTATTGTTCAGTGTTACTAACAAGATTAATTGCATTTTCCTGCTCGCTCCGTCGGAATCCAATTCTGCCCTTTACTGTGTGTCGTTATTGCTCTGTCCTGTGGGTTAGCACAGAAATTCACTTCATTCATTTTTTTGAGCAGATAAACATTCGCGATTAAAATCCAGTTTCCTACAGTGTTATACAGTTAATTTTTGTCCAATTTTATAAAGATTATTTATGATGGTAGCATTTATTGATAAGCCCGCCTGTGTGCTTCTAGCAGATGCGGCGAATGAAGCTGATGTAGGTAATCTCGAAAACACAAAACTTTAAAATTCGATATCTCTGGAATGAAACATATTCATTTCTGTCGATAGGTGATTCTTATGTAAAATTGGCCGGGGAACACAATGGTGAGGTCAAATAAAAAAAATAAGTTGGGGTGTTTTGAGATACAGCCTTTTAAAGTTTTCAATTGCGCAATACAGGTAGAAAAAATAAATTAATCAGCATTTTGATCACGGAAATGGATTCTACGTCCAATTTCCTTCAAAATTGAGTGTAAGACCGACCTTCTAAGATTTGTGGTTCCTGAGCTATCGCCGTTTGAAACTAGGAGGTTTGGTCAAAAATCGCCAAAAAGTCGATTTTTTGGGGAGGTACAAAAATGGAGGGGGTGGTCCGATTTGGATGAAATTCGGGATTCTTGCTTGTTTTGATAGTATCAACAGCTCTGCCAAATTTGAGCAGGATCGGAGAGGGTAATTTTCAAATGCTGTTCCGCTTCAGATGGAATGACCCATATGGTACGTACATTTATGCGAAAAGAGTCAGTATAAGCGATACAAAAAATGTCTTCCAATTCTCCCCTATACAAATTTGGTTTTATGAAAATTTGGGATAAATTGTAACAATATCATTCAAAAACCTTTTCTTCAAGATTCGTCAGATAAAACCAAAACAGCATTTTCGTGAAAAAATAAAAAAAAATCCACTGCTCTCAACATTATCCATTACCCGCATCAGTGAAAGAGCACCAACGTTTTCTATGCTCAACGATAGAGGTAGGATCTATATGAGTTGGTAGGCATATGTGTAGCCATCGATGATGACGGCGATGATGTTCGGGGATTCTTCTCTACTACCCGTCAAAAGAGAGAAGTTCGCCGTTTGCTCGTTCTCCCGAGTAGGAGGTAGTACAAGACAGAAGAGGTTCGTTCGGGTCGACCAAGTGCAAGCAATTCTTTCGGTTGCCTGTGAGTCTGAGCCTATAAAAGCGACGAAGAGCACTGGAGCGCGCGTCAAATTCTTGCTTGTTATCAACGTGAATAGAAGGTGATTGTCGTTGCGCTTCGTGGAATAGAGTGGGATTTTTTTTAAGAATTTTAAATTTATTAAAGATTTAATGCAGCAGCAGCCGGTACTTTCCGGTTCATTGAAGAGTGAAACTTTGCTAGTGCACAAGTGCTCTTGGAAAACGTTCTTGAAGATTCCACTCTAATGAGAAGCAGAGTTTAGTGCAGTAGGAAAAGTGAATCGAAATTGATTTGTTTTTATTTGTTCTTGTCTTTCTTTCTCTCTATGTGCATGTGAAATAATACATCAACCATCACTTGGAATACAAGCAGTTAGCCGGAAGGAAACAACACTTGAATATACTTTCCACATAGAAGTCGCTGCACGAAACGTGAGAACAAACTCTCAGGTAAGTGAAAAGGCCATACACTGTGCTAGAAATTGAAATGTGGACGAACTGTGACTTGTTTATAGATGAAGGAAAAACGAAAATGTGAGCTGCGTATCGAAATTTAATGTTTTCAATATTTAATTTGCAAACTATTCCAACAATGTAGCAAACATGAACGAAAATGTAAAAGATCGTTTGATGGTTGAAAGATAACAAATTTGCAAAGTCGGCGTTAGTTCCAATTGTAAATAAACCAAGTTTGTCGATATTTTAATAGATTGGAAAAAAATATGTGTGTACTCTAGGGACTTTTTTCAAACCCTCGCTCCACAAGCTGAATATTGTTCATTGAGCTATTTTAGGACTCTAGGCCAAATATGTGCAAAATCGGTCAACATTTACCCATTGATACTCAAAGGTGAAGTTTGTATGGGAAAATCAAAAAAATATATGGAGAAACTCGTTTTTGTACAATTTTATCAACAGGCTAAGCTACTTCCATCCAAATATTTCCAAAAGTGAGATTCTCATTGAAAATTTAATGCTCTACAACTTCGTAGAACATTTCAAAGCCGTAAAAATTGATCCTGAAAAGTAATTAGTGTTTTAAAAAAGTCATTTTTGTATGAAAAACACTTTTTTCACCAACTTTGGGCTCGGGTATCAATGGGTTAATCTCAACCGATATAGATCAAAATTGGCACAGATGCCTAAAATAACTCAAAGACTGTTTTCCGCTTGTGGGTCATTTTTTACCCTAGTGAACTCTCATCTCAACTTCTAACCTAATAATAATGTCCAAAATGAACCAAACACTGATTTAATTATGAGGCACTACATCTTAGAGCGTATTTAATATGAGAAGAATACAACATGTTTTATAACCTTCAGATGGCCGACTGGTTAGAGTCCCAGACCATCAATCCAAAGGTGTGAGTTCGAATCCCACCTGATTCAGTTTCGTTTTTGTTCATATTCAAAGTTCCAATTCCTGATTCCAAATTTCAAAGGTACCGACAGGGATCAAATCCCGGTCGGTACCTTTGAAATTTGGAATCAGGAATTGGGATTGGGAGTCTTAAGATAGATCAAGGATCCGTCTGGTGCTTGCTTCTATGTTAAGGCGGGGCCGAACAATGCCCAACGACCTCGGAATTGGGCCGCTAGGATCTCTGCCATTCTGAAATGGGTCGTTGGAAGCAGCGCGAGGGCTATCACCACCTAATACCCGGGACTGAGATAAGTTGTATCAGCATTCGGCATATACAAAGTTTGATACAAATTATACTTTCCCATAATTTCGCTACCGGTTAGCGGGTATTGGATTGGACCACACACACACTACATCTTAGTTCGCCAAAAAATGCAGAAATTAAAGCTTGCTGGTTTGCATTCATCAGTTGGGTGTTGAACTCCTAGGTTTTCATTCTCCTCAGTATTGCCCATTTTGAAAACCATCTACCTAACTTGAGAACCGCTCTCAATAATGCAAACGATTCCAAAATAAAAACCCTTCAGTTTCCCAGTGTTACCCTACTCAACCTTGGGACCATAAGTAATCAACCGACCAGAAAAAAATTTGGTCCCTTTTGGCGCTTTTTGTTGGCAAAACTCCACTTGGTTCTACCACCCACCGCCGCCACCACCACCACCAAAATAGCGTTGCAAAATTGAAAACATTTTCAAGTGTTTCAATTATGCATACCTGAGCAAAAGTAATGAGATGGCTTCGTGTGACTCAACCCCACATTTGGTGTACTCAAAACCAGAGAGAATACGCTGCGCAAAAAAAAGGTTGCATTTTTCATCATATTTTGCTAATTCAAGTGGCACGACCTCCATTAAAAAGAAATGATGTTAATCAATTACCAACGACCGGTACTGCGCGACTCAACTAGAGAACTCGGCTTGACTCTCACGGGAGCAACCCCGTGACTCATTCCGGTTAGATTAAAATGCAAAATCATTCATTGCATGCACCAAATTGCCGCACGTCTACGCCGCGCCAACAATCGGCCAGATATGGGGGTCCCTGGTCCCACCAGCATCCGGCCAGCAGAGGGGGCTCAAGAATGAACGCGTGCCGCAGAATTTGCATTTCAAAGTGCCTTAGGGCGTTGATGAATCATTCGTTCTAATAGAGGCATTTGAAGGGAGGTCGATCCGGTCAATCGCTAATCGAGGCGGAGGAGAAATTTAATCTGGACACGAAAAAATTAAGCAGGGTTAAGCAAAGCGTTTGATCCGATTGAGATGCTGATCAGGAAGAGAAACAGCGTTGAGAGTCAAGTCTAAACTTGAGACTTTTATATATGGAAATTCAACTCGATTTAATCATGATTCAAGCAACCAAAGTGCAATTTTCAGTGATTTTTTTTTGAACTTTAATTGCACTGTATGGATTTAGGGGCAATATACCCATTTTTATCACACCAAGCTTTTCGATCTATTCTCGGCACTTTGCAATTTACTTTTCAGACACATCATTAATGGAGAGTTGTTGTTCACTTTTATTTGAGCTATTTATTTCTTTGAAAAAATGAAAACCCCTTTATGAAAACTGTAACGTATGATCAAATGTCTGTTAGCCGATAATAGAAATGAGCCGAGCAAGGGTATATTTCTCCTATATTGTTCCATCGCGTCACCACGATAGAAATTCTATTCAATGAATGTTTCAAAAATCGTTACAAATTCGCTCTATAATTTCTTTTCGAATAAAAAAAATCAGTTATTCAGAGTTTCAAGCATTATGTTTATCATAAATTAATGTGAAGTTATCATTTGGCACCAAACAACTGGAATAAACATGTATTGAATAATTGATATGCCAGCCTTACAAATTTTTCTGTTGACATTTAATTTTAAACGGGACACGGGTTTATTTAAAACCACAACATTATAAAAGAATTTGATTTTTCATTCGAGTAATGTTTAAAAAACATATTTGAATTATAATTTCAGAAAATTAAAAAAGAGGTTATTCAAAAAATACTGAGCAAAACTGATACATTTTTTTTAAATTACATGTTTGCAAAAAATATCACTTTTGAATACATGGCAAATCATTTATTTAAGAAAGCAATAACATCATAGAGTCATTTCCATGTCACGAGAACGTCGCAGGATTCTAACAGAGCTGGATATTTTTACTGCATTCTAGCAAAACTGTCCCACCGTTCTAGCAGGATTCTGGCAGAACCAGCTCTGCTAGAATATTTCTTTACTGGGTTATGATAACGGTTCTTAAAAGATTTTATTTTGTTAGGCAGTTTCAAGAAATACTAAACAACTTTCTAAAATATATAGGGGAAATATACCTTCCATCGGATGAGGAAGTTGGACTCGCAATCCAAAGGTCGTCAGTTCAAACACTGGGGTGGAAGGTTCCTTGGAGTATAAAGAGGTTTGGGTGCTCTCCCCATTCAAGCCTTTGGACTCCTAGGTTCGAGCAGAAACTTGCAATAGAGACCACAAAAGACCCGGGGGTCGTTAATGTTTGATCGTTTGTTTGATTTTGATACCATTTCTCAGCCTATTTCGATTATTGGCCTATCAGCACTTTGGTCATGAATTACAGCTTTCGTAAAGTGATTTGACTGTTTCGAAGTAACAAATAGCTCAAATAAAAGTGAGCAAGCAACTCTCCATTGTTGATGTATCATAAAATGTTGATTTAATAGAAAAAAACTGCAAACTGAAAACTGCAAAGGTGATTAGAATTGGTCGAACGGCTTAGAGTGATTTAGTGGGTATATTTCCCCTAAAGATTTTTTTTTTATTATGAGCAGTTAATTGAAAAGTTGTTGAGTTTAACGTTCAAAAGTTTAAAACTTCATTTTCTTCAATTTTCAAAAGGAAACAGTTTCATTTCTGAATGTTTAGACATTGTTTTATACACGAGTAAATGCCCCTGTTCGCATAAATGTCCCATATGCATTTTCATCCCTTTGGAGTTATTGATGCAGTTTGGTTTAAAATCGTGTGCTCTTTCGGGAAAGCCAGCAATATCTAGTACTTTGTTCTAGAAATCAGAAGGAAATCCTGTTTTTTCGTGAAAACTTAACACGTAGCCTTACGTGTTTGATAAACTTCTCAGCTTGCTGTTTTTGCATATGGGGCATAAATGCGAACATGGGCAGAGTAGTTCTTGAAAACTTTAAAGAGATTTGTGTAATAACTTTCCCGTTTTTTATTTGGTTTGATCACGAGAAGTTTTTTTTATCATGAAAAGATTATGTTTATTATTTTATTTTCTTTGGCCTGGCCTCGCTCCCAGTCGGCCCGGTGGCATTTTTCGAGACGAGGGTTGTCTGATCAAGTCTTCCGTCGGACAGGGAATGGTTATGTTGGCCCTGGTCTAACCTAGGGGTTAGGTCGTTCGCTCAGTCCAGGTCGGCTCCCTGGGTTTTGTCTCGGTAGAGTTGGTAGAGTTGGACTCACAATCCAAAGGTCGGCAGTTAGAATACCGGATGGATGGAAGCCTAGGTGTTAAAAAGGTTTGGATTGTTTCACCGTTTCAAACCTAGGGACACCTAGTTTCGAGTAAGAATCTCGCAATAGAGAAAGCCAAGGCAATGCTGTAGAGCAAACATTTTGATTTGATTTATTTTTAATTTGCAATGCAAAGCTATAACCCGGAATTAGAACAAATCCGGACAAAATTCTTTCAGCCATAGCCAACAAATGCATATTTTTGATCAACAACCCAACACACGCACGCACATTTGCTAAGAATTTGATTCCGAATTAATAGGTATTTTTAATGGTGGTTCTACAAAGGTATAATAGGAAAGTTCATACTTCGAGTGATTTATAGTCTTTCATAGTTAGAAAGGTAAAAATCTAAATAAAGCAAAAAAAAGGTAAGTCTCAGTGAGGAAGACCAAATCTAGCCAAAATACCATAAAAAGTCGACCGCGAATTATAATCGCGCTGATCAACTGGTGTCATTGACTCTCATGGAGCCAGGCCCGTGATACTGACGTAGCTTGCTGAAGCCGCCACCAAATGTTTGGTGGCGCTGTTTCGGGAATAACATTTCAGAGGGGCACAAATCAAAATATAATAAGTCTTATTTAATTTTTTGGAAAATAATTCTGTAGCTGCTCATATTGATTCTTTTCATTAAAATAAACCATAAATGCCGAAAACAACAATATATGTTTAGCATCAGGTCTCAGGCAAAGCTTCCCAGCAGGTGTTTATTTCAAATCCTCTGAAATGTCTTCCGCAAATTCTTATTTGGCCAATGAACTTACAGATCATCATAATGTTAATTTAAATCTACAATTTGAGGCAGTTGAGCTCAACCATGTTGTTGGGAAACCTTAAGAGCGAGTCCACGAACAGGGAAGCCCATTGTTAGGGACGTTGTGGGGCTTTACAAAAAAGCATGTTTTTGAGTCAAACAAACCAACTCCTATGGTACCCCGTGGTTTGAATGTGTTGGTAAATTTTCGACAAGAAAGCCAGAACAGCTGTTTTTAGACATAAAAGTTCAAATTTAGAAACTAATTTTGTTGTTTTGTGTCTATTCCTACTGAAACAAATTAAAAAATATTCAAATATTGTGCAAAAACATTGCTAAAATCACTTCTCAATTCACCCCATGTGTCTCGATTTGCCCCGGATAATGGTACACATTTAATTTCATTTTAACTAACGAAACAAAAATAAAGAAAAAAAATATTTTCGTCCTTTCGATTTTGCGCCCTTTTCGTCATGTTACTCCCCATAATTTTGACACTAGACACCAAAACTTTGGTACTTTTTAGGCTTCAGTGACATTGTATGCAGATGACAGCCGAAGCATCCCCGTGCATGGAGCTCATCTGCTGCCGCCATGAACCGATGACCGATCATAAACTGTCCATTCGACAACCCATAACGTTCGTCGTCGTGGTCGTCGCCGAGTCTATCAAACCAATCTCCGTGAAAATGCGCAGAAACACTTACCTCCACCAAACCACATTAAAATTACGGCCAGCACGTTCCGGCTCAAGGCCACGATCACGATCCGCGCCCCACAAGCAAAAAAAGGCGAACGAACGAGATAAATTAAACTGTTCATTAATTCGACGCCTCAACCTTCTGGCGCCGCGAGGAATCCCCTCCTAGAGTAGTGTGGCCAGGCACATCTGCCAGGTGGGATCGTCTCTTCTTTTTTTGTGAACCCTCGAGGAAGCAATTTGGCTCGTTTCTTGGTCTTGGAATCGATTGTAAGAATTTAATTTCAAAGGCCACGCCGATTCGCGCGCATTCCAAATAAGACACGATCGACGCTAATTGCCGATCTGACCGGTGTCTATAGATCTAAAATGCTAGAAATGGACACACAGAGGAACTTTGCAGACGACTTTGCTTGAAAGGTGAAAACTCCATCCAAGATCAACACCGTTTCAAAGTTGTTGATGCCGAGAGCGATATTGAGACAGTTAGAGAGTTCAATAGAAAGTTCAATTACGAGTTGTGAACAATATTAGGAGTTTGGATGTCAGAGGTCTCTCGGTGGAAGGTAAAAATGCCTTCGGGGCTCCCCTCGAGAGGTGTTCACCAATTGATGGACTGCCCAAAAACATAATTTGATTCGAACGTGATCGTTTAATTGCACAATCTCATGTTGTGCCAGCTGACGTCTCAAATCAAGGGCGCGTAGTGACATAAAAACGCAAATCTCCAATTGATGCTTACAGACACCTTCAGAACTGCAGGAGCAGAGAAGATAATTGTTGTTGTAGTAAAAAGTGTTCGGCATTTCATTTGGAAAGCCGCTACGTTCTGCCCGTGGCACTGAGTCTCTCTGCCAGTTTGTTTATGTGGATTTGAACGATGTTTTTGTTATGGCTTCAATTGGTACCATCGAGCGCCACGTGGGACCAGATTGAAAACCAGATTGATCGTTAGTCACTGCTTTATGACCTTTACATTTGCACTTTGAAATGTCCAAACCTTAAAAATAATAAAAAGCGTATTTGAAAAAAATGCTGATTGCTTACCAAAAAAACCGAAAAAAGAAAGTTACATTTTAGTATAATATTACAGGAAATGGATTCACTGATTGATATCCTCTCGTAAATTTCGAAGAACTTTTCTCTATCGTTTTCACTTCCTCATTTCGTGAGTGAGAGAGAAAAAACCAGCAAAAAGTTAAATTTTGAGATAATTCCATATCTGCTCCCACGATTTACTGTCTTAACGAGTTATAACTCAAGTTATTGGTTGAAAGTTCAAACTCAAACTCAATCTATTTCAACGAATCATCTTATCGGTTATCTTTACGTAGAAGGACTTCCAACTGAAAAGAAAACTGTTGGAATTGATCGATTCAACACTCTCAAAAATTATTTGATTGCACTAACGCCGGTACAGTCGAGACTCGATTATCCGAATTCGTTGTCTTATTTTTGATTGTAAAGCTTAAGTATGACTCCTATACTTTTAAGTGATTTAGAATTTTTAAATCCAAGATGGCGTCTAAAATCACGGTGACGGAATATTGCGAATATTTTTTGCGGAATGCCAACAATTTTTTAAGCCAGTGTTTCTCAACCGGTGAGGAATTCCCCCCTGGTGGGGAATTGTGTCATTCTTGGGGGGAATGAGAATGCAATATTATTCCAAAGCATTGGGAAAGATTTATCAATAATGTAAATGATATTTTGTGCATATTTTTAAGTTCTAAACAATTAAACTAAAAATTCTTGTAGTATTTTTAACGCATTTTAAAAGCAGATTTTTTCAATGGATTTATGATTTACGTCATCCTTACTTTTTCAAATATTTATTTAATTTTTTTATCATATTGCATTGATTCAAACACAACACCCTAGATTTTTTTCACGGAGCAGTGGTTGTAATCAAATTGTTTAGTTTTAGAGAATTCAAATATTTTTTAAACTTGAACAGTAAAACTTTCATACGTATTTTTAAATGTGATCGGTTATAACATTCAGGATTAATTCCAGTATAATTTTGTTCAATTTAGCATAGAATATTTATGAATAAAAAATAGGGTTTCATTTAATAAAACCATGAGCATTAATTCAAACAGGAACAGTTCATTTCATTTCATTGATCAGTTTATTTCACAAACTAAAAGTTTACTTACTTTACTTTACTTTTGTTGGCGCTACACCATTAGCTTGGCCTGCTGCACGATTCTCCGCCAACAAGCTCGGTCCATGGCTGCTTGTCTCCAGTTTTGCGGGGCACCCACTCTCTCCAAATCGTTCTCCACTTGGTCCACCCACCTCGCGCGTTGCACCCCCCTACGTCTTGTTCCTACCGGCTCCGACACAAACACCAACTTCGCAGGGTTGATCCTCTGGTTCCGCTGGCTCAATTGCTCGGGTCGCTCCGGCATCCTAGCAACATGACCCGCCCACTGCAACCGTCCAGCCTTCGCGACCTTCCGGATGCTTGGTTCGCTGTAGAGCTGCGCAAGCTCGTGGTTCATTCTCCGCCGCCATCCGTCGTTCCCAAATACGCCGCCAAAGATGGTCCTGAGCACTCGACGTTCGAAGTGTACGCATCAGCAACCGCCTTGAGCGTTCTGCCAACAATGTCCATATCGTCGGCGTAGCAGATGAATTGGTTGGACTTGCTGGAGATCGTGCCCCGCATATTGAAGCCCGCTCGTCTCATAACACCTTCCAGTACCACATTGAAACAGAGGCAAGAAATCCCATCGCCTTGCCGAAGCCTCCCGAGTGAAGGAAACGAGTCCGATTCCGCACCCGATATCTTCACACAACACCTAGCACCATCCATCGTCATTCTGGTCAGTCTTATCAGCTTCCCGGGAAAGCCGTTCTCGTCCATAATTTTCCATAGCTCTTCGCGATCGACTGAGTCGTACGCGGCTTTGAAGTCGATGAATAGGTGGTGCGTGGGGACTTGGTACTCGCGACACTTTTGGAGGATTTGTCGCACAGTGAAGATTTGGTCGGTTGTCGATCTCCCCACGACGAATCCGGCTTGATAGCTACCAACAAAATCCTCTGCTATCGGCGATAGACGGCTGAAGAGGATCTGGGAGAACACTTTGTAGGCCGCGTTGAGTATTGTGATGGCACGGTAGTTCTCACAATCTAACTTGTCCCCCTTTTTGTAGATCGGGCATATCACTCCCTCTTTCCACTCCTCCGGTAGCTGTTCTGACTCCCAGATCCTGACTATCAGACTGTGCAGACAGAACACCAGCTTCTCCGGGCCCATCTTGATGAGTTCTGCACCGATACCATCCTTCCCAGCCGCTTCTTGTTGTTGGGGGGGGAACTAAATGTTTTGGTTGTTAAACATATTTTTTCTACTTTTTGATGATAACTTCATTGCTTGATAACTAAGATTATTTATTTTTTTTCTAAATTCAAGGGGGGAATGAAGGTTTTGGAAATTAGTCAAGGGGGAAATGGAACGATAAAGGTTGAGAACCACTGGTTGAAGCACTATTAATGGAAAATATGGAATAACAACATGGAAAAAAAAAATTAAAGTCGAATTTACAAAACTTTACTGAACACGATCTCAGTTTATTTTAAACACAATGCAAACCACTTTTCTTCAACCAATTTTCAAAATACTACCTGAACAATATGACATAAACTATGGAAAATAAGTAACAGCACAGGACAACTTTTTACAGGTAATTTTTATATCCATATCCAGATATCCAAATTTTCAACCTCTAATTTGTTTTAAAGATTTAAGAAATGGCATTCGACTATTTGTCACGCAAAATCCACATAACACAGATCTGTGTAAAATTTGACACAGATTGCCCAAAACCTGGAATACACAGAATCTGTGTAAAAGCCTTGTACCCAGATGTGTGTACAGCCGTTGTCTGTCAAATCTGTGTAATTTTGGTTAAGCAAACTGTGTAAAATTTTACACAGATCTGTGTTAAATATTATACAGATCTGTGTTAAATTTTACACAGATCTGTGTTAATTGATGCACAGAATTTGGGTAGAATATTATCATTGTTTTGTACAAAATTTCATTTTATATCATTTAATAATAATAATAAAAAAGTTACTTTATTAACGTACCGTCATCAGGGGTGACATTGGGTCTGGGGGGTGAGATTGGGCCATACAAATTTCAGCATTTTTGTATGACCCAATCTCACCCCCCAGACCCAATGTCACCCCTGATGACGATAAGTTTGAAGATTCTTGTATACTACATTCTAAACTCGATTCGCGACCCAAATATTTGAACGCACCGCAGTGTCTGTTTGCTCGTGCTGCTTCCGGAACACTTCGACCGGAACCGGCTGGAAGGCGGAAAGTTTGTCCACATGTGATAGACTGGAATAAGTCCGGATACACGACGGTCCGCCTGGTTGAGCAGGCTGCCAGGTTGGTAAAGCAGCAGGCGAGACTGTCGCTTCCGCATTGACATCAGATGCTTGAAATGGGTCTTCTAGGAGCAGGACCACGTGTCTTTTTCATATCCCCGACACGTTTATGGCCGGAATGTATAAAATCTGGAAGATAAAACCATTTTAACAAAATTATAATAAATAATCAAGAGATCGAAAAACTTACCAAATTCTCGGAACATGAAAGACGCCATCTTAGCAGCGTCTCTGTTTTACACAGATTTAAAAGGAAAGCTGATTGAAAATCTGTGTATATTTTTACACAGATCTGTGTAGTAAAATTACCCAGATTTGACAGCTGGAACTGTTCAGAAATCTGTGTAATTTTTTTACACAGATCTGTGTTATGTGGATTTTGCGTGTAGGAACGATATCCAAAGTTGTGTAAGAGCAAAGGAGATGAAATTAGGATGCTGTTCTTAATTCAAGTATCTGATATTCCCTTTCGTCGTAGTTATTTATTGCCGCATCCTCAATTAATTAGCACATGCTTATTTTTCTTAAAAGATAATAAAAACTTTTTTGAAAGTCAATTTAGAATCCACCTGATGATGAATAGAACCACTCTGAATATCTTTCCTCTTCGCTAACCAGCAGCGCGTTATGCAATTCCCGAGCGAGATTATTACGGGATCATTTGAATGACCCTCTCATCCTCAAGAACATACTTGTCGTCATCGTCGTCGACAACTCATGAATATGACTGCCCGCCGTGAGGCGGAAGAATCTGAATCAATTCTGTTATGCACCAACAAAAGCTCAGTTGGAATGTGGATTTTTTTTTTGTATGGATATATTATGTGCGATTAAGCATCTTGTTAGCTCCCTCATGTGGACATAATTGGGAATGTTTCGCTCGCTCTCAAATGGAACCAGTTCCAATTTATTCAAGCAAGATAATTTCTCTGCCATTGTCAACGCCCATGCTAATACTGATAACTTTCTCCTCTTTCTTTCCCAATCCAGAATGAAGCTCCAGCTGGTATTACTCGCAACTCTGTTTGCCCTCGTGTACACCTCCCCTCTGCCGCAAGCCATCGAAGAAGTGAAACCAGTGGAACCTGTCAGCGATGCAGCTGCTGTCGTCACCCCAGAAGAACCTGCTTCGGAAGTGAAGAGTGCTGCACCAACGACGGTCGAACCGGAAGCTGAACAACCAACGGAATCGCCGGCCACCACCGAAGCTGCTGCTGCGGCCGCCGATGCTGTCCCAGAAGAGAAGACCGCCAGCGATGACGCGGCCAAGAAGGAAACCGACGAAACTCCAGCCGTTCCGGTTGTTCAAGCCGGTATTGTTGACGATTCGCCAGCTAACGCTGAGGAAGCATCCGCCGCTGTCGTTGCGTCTGTTGATGAAGTCAAGGAATCTACCGCCCAGGTCAGCGCCGATGACGTGAAGGAAGACACCGTCCAGATTGCCGACGCCGTCGAACCTGTGGCCGTTGCCTCGGACGAAGCTGCCCGTGCCGTCCGTACTGCGACCGACGAGGAAGCCGAGAAGAAGGATGAGGTTGCCGTCACAACTGAGGTTCCGGCTGAAGTGCAGCCGGAGGTCAAGGCCGCCGACGAGACAGCTCCTGCTGCCAGCTCGGATGACAAACCGGCCGACGTTGCCGTAGAAGCAAAAACGGAACTCCCAACAACCACTGTTGCCGCTGCCACGCTGAGCGCAGTAACTACGCAACCCGCCAAAGCCGACAGCTCGGAGGAAAGCAAGGAAAGTCAAGAGTCCGATGAGAAACCTTAAACGCGACCTCTAGATTTCATCACAAATTTTAAGCAATGTGCCAATCAACCACATTTCTCACCGTTCATCGTATCCATTTGAAAGTTCTTTTGCTCAACTAATCCAAAATTGTAATTCATCGTAAGCATTCCATCACCGCAGCATTGCCTCGAAATTGGACAGTAGCATAGAGTATGTTAGCACACTTCATCTTCAACACTTGAGAGTACATTGTAAGAGTAGTATTGTATTAGATTCGATAGTTTAAAGTCCGGTTACATATCCTCACAATTTGATGGAGAACTTTTTTCTCCGAAACTGGCAAGATAAAAGTTCTCTCTCAAGAACCGTAGGCATGATTGAAATTAGAAACATAAAAAAAAAACAATTTGTAACAGCGAGAACCGCAACCGCACAAAAACTTTTTAAAAAAAAGGTAAACAAAACAAACATTACTATTGAGGAAGGGGGCAAAATTAGATTAGTGAATTAACAACGAACTTAAAAGCGTGCAAGCACAGAACAGAGAAAAAGAGAAGTTAAACGTAAACTTAAAACGAATAAAAAACATTTGAAGGCTTGTGAGTTCACACTGATACAAAGGTCATGTGGAGCGATCGATAAAACGGCACGTGGCGCAAAACGCGTCTAAACCAAACGAGCATCTCGAGCAAAGATTCGCATGAAAAGTGTACAAGGATGTGTAATAAAGTTGAAAAGTCATAATTTAGTCGACAGGTGAGTTTTTCTTTCTGGTAAAATAAAACCATTCGTTTTCAAGTTTGATAAATCCTAATTCCTCTAACATGAAACGCAACATCGGTTTTGCCTTTCTCACCTTACCGAGGAAAGGCTCTAAAATCACTCGAAAAATGAATTTCTTAATTCGAACTCCTCGACCCACCTTCACGTATACATTTACATATCGGCATTTTTTTCTGAGCAAATTTTGATCTGATTCGATCCATCTTGGGGTTCTCATAATGACCTAGGTAATGTTCTGAAGTTTAGAAAAGCATTTAAAAAGTTATGCTAAAAAACGACTTTGCCAATGTCCGGAAGATTATAAAAGGGTTGTTTAAAAAAAACCCCCGTCTTGTTTTTGAAGCTAGATCTTATATATTTTGATGAAAATAATGTCCGGATAAATCATGCGTAAGCAAAAGTGTCAATTGTTTTTGAAACCGGATCTCAGTTATTTCAATAGAAATGATGTCCGGATCAATTATGCGAACCGTAGTTGGGTGAGTAATCAAATGACTTATCCAACGCGTCCAAATATAGCTAGATTACTTTTTAAAAACAACCAATGAGCCAGGAGTTTCCTATGTACATAGGACCTTTTGAAAAACTAAGATAGAAGATCTGACAACCGTATCAAAAGTTATGACCACTTAAAAATGTTAATTATACACTTTTTTAAAGCCGGATCTCAGATTTTTTGATGAAAACGATGACCTTTTATTGTAGGATGATAAGAGATTTTCTCAATAAAATAATATTTGACGTTCATTTTGCTGAAATTTCAGTTGTTTTGACAATCATTTTACTGAAATTTCAGTAAATCATCTGTCAAAGTGACAAATATCAGTTAACTGAGAATTCATTAAAATCTAAATTACTGAATCGTTTACTGAAATTTCAGTAGATTAAAATTCAGTAAAACTTTACTGCATTTCAGCAAAAAAAAATTGGTGTGTAGTTTCCAAACAAAAATGTTGACAACTGTTGTTCCATCATGCAACTGTTGTTGCATCATGCATGATGTATAAATATTCGCACAATCTTTGTCGCAGGAAGGATTTTCCGATTGATTCCTTCCTCCATGGTTTTTTTCTTCATACAACAATATTCATAATTGTACAATGGTCGTGAAAAAACGCGATCAAAATTTTACCTCCTGTTTCTTGTTTTTCTACACGTAATTGTCCCAGATTATTCGCCCTAGTGAGCAATTTGTCAATGTTGCTGATCAATAACATCTACCAACAACATTTCTGCGCAGATTCAACTCGAAAGGAAGCATGCACTTTTAAATTGTTTCAAAAATATTTAGATAGGGCCGAAAGGTTTTTTAGCAAAGTTTGTATAGAGAATTAGGGCGGTTCGTCGTTCTTGCATACATTCCAAAAATAGCTGTCTGAATATTTTTGAAAAAATCAAAAAGGTACTTGTTTTTGGGAAACCCAAAACTTAATAATTCCTCTCGAGTTGAGCCTGCGCAGTTATTTTTGTGTAGGTAAGTGTAATAAATAACAGTACTTTCATTGAAAAAGGCTAAAGTAACTTAAATGTGAAATATACAGAGCAGTACTCACCTCTCCGGTGTACATCCGGCATGCCAAAACACCCAGCGCCCACCAGTCGATCGCATGGCCGTACGGTTCGCCAGCCAGTATTTCGGGAGCTGAAATGAAAACATTCGATTGCTTTAGCACGCACGCCGCTACTTACCTGAAACAAAATAAAACGTTCTTGTTGAGGCAAGTAGTTTTGATGACCTTCTGACAAAAGGGAACCATTCTTTCAGGACAGAAGTGTTTCCCACTGAGCATTAATTGTTCAATATTGGTTTTTATTATCTTTTTTCACTTAAGCATCACGAAAGTTTTGTGACTTTTTTGCATGTTGCTTTTGTAGAAGGAAATACACCGACGCACAATGAAACGAAACGCTTGCCTATTGTTCTACGTGGTTTGCTCTTGAAACATTGTAAAATATACACACTTTGTTTTCTATTGCATACCTTACTGCATAATAGTGCATTTGACGCATTCGATTTATTGTTACTCAATCATTAAAATAGCTTTTTACTCTGACTGTTTTTTTCTGTTTTTTTTTTTCAAACTCGGATCACAATGTAATTTAACTACAAACATTGATTAGCTGCAACGTAAAGTAGTTTTTATTTCTCAAACTAACTCTTAATTGGGCGTTGCAACTCATGAACTATTGTCTTAGAATAAGTTTTATAAACTACTTACAAGTATGGTGTGTGTATGTGTATGTGAAGGTGTGCACTTTCATTTGTGTGCAGCTGCTGCGTCTTGACTGGTTTGCTTGCAATCAGCACATGCGACATTCGATCATGCCGTGCTTTTAAAAATATAGATTTACGCTACACGATTTCCGTACTCTGATTAGTTTGATTTGAGAATTGCAATTTGTGTCTCAATTAATCCTTGCTAATATACACAGAACTCGACTGACTACAGCCGACGAGAAAGGTAATAACAACACTTTTTTTATGTTTGCATTCACGATCGGTAGCCTCTTACGAATAAAGATACCCACATCAATTCTAAACAACGAACGAAACATTCTTCTTGCCACTGGCGAGCCTTTGTACAATAGCCAGCATTGTTGCCACAATCATCGCGGACGTCAGCAGTCACAACGAGAGCGGATTCTTGAACAGCTTTTTCATAGTTTTCCCGACCGAGTTCGTGCTGGGACCGGTGGTGGTAAACTTGAACTGAAACAGATACGGCTGCACATCCGGGTAGTTTGTGTCAAAAACCGAGTCCAGCTCCGTCTGGTTGGGCGTTTTTGGTAGATAGTCGTGTCGATTCATGACTTCCGTGATGTAGACGATCTTGTCGGACAGCATATCGCCGACCCGTTCCCGGCAAATTTGCCGATCGTCCTCGTTTGTGAGGTTGATCAATTCTAGCCGGATGGTCCACACTTCCCACGGGATGCACTCGCTCAAAAACGACCAGCGAGCTTTCTTACGCTGGAAGAATTCGAGCGAGATCTGCCCAGTGCCAGAGCTTTCATTGCTTCGCAGCTGCCGGCTAAATTCGCCAATCTCCTTCCGGATCGTCTCGTCCAGCTGCGGCGAAGTGCAGCAAACGTACGTAAAGTCAATGAAGTCGCAGTCCACGTCCATGTATCCAATGCTTCCCACCGAATACATTGCATCGGATGTGTAGATAAACTTGCCCAAACTCCGATGGAACAGAATCGTATGGAAGATGCTGGACACGGCTTCGTCCACCTGACGACCCTCCATCGTGAGGTCAAACGTTTGCGAACGTGCGTTCATTGTGACGACCCTTCAACCTTTCAATCCCACAAATCCTAACGTAACCCAAGTTAATCTAAGAGAGAGATAGTTCAGAACAATGCTTTACCCATGTACTGCAGCGTACCGCAGATAGTGCGCGTCCGCGTGCCGATGCTGAGCCACCGGGCAAAGCCAAAGTCGATCAACCGAACGTGGAAGTCCTCGTCTAGCAGAACGTTTTCCGGCTTTAGATCGCGATGAATTATGCCGGCCTGGTGGAGGAAATCTGCAAAAAAAACGTTTCTTATGTTATCAAATGGGGTTATAGTGTATTTTGCGGTGATTTTACCTAAAGCAAGCGCAATTTCTGCGACGTACAGACGAACAAGTTCATGTGGAAATTTGGTAAACTTTTGGAACAGCTCCCCGTTTGAAAGGTAGTCGGAAACTGTAAATAAATTAGAATAACCCTATGTATTTTTAGTGAAACACAAACGGTCAATCATTATTGTTGTAACTCTTCTACTTCGGTTTGTTTTTTCGAGTGATTTTATAGCCTATCCTCAGTAAGGTGAGAAAGGCAAAACACATAAAATCTAGTACTTTGTCCGAAAATGCTTGAGACACAACACCAAGTCTGTTTGTCCCACCGTTACACTTCTACGCATAATTGTCCCACAAAGTATTTACTTTCACGGAATCACTAGTATCACGAGGCATTAGATCTATTCCCGTACTTGCAGAATTGCAGAATTTCTGCAGCTTCTGCAGAATTCTACAGCCAGCATAAGTCACTTTTTTGCAGCACGCTCCCGTACTTTTCAGCTCGCTCTCTTCATCTCTCTCTTTTGCAGAAGTTCTGCAAGGAGAGAAGCCGCAAAACTTTTGCCTGGGTAGCGCGTTCCAGTACTTTTACTGCAATATTGTACACAGTTGAGTGGATTTACTCAAATTGGGTATTGAAGTTTTTTAAATTATTTCAAAACAATTAAAAAAATGGATTGACAAAAATTGTAATTGAAGAAGTTTACCTCTAGAACGGGGACTTATTTTTTATGCAAATCAACATTTTATCTAAAAAATCAAGCATGTACCATTTATTAAACTAGAAATTAATAATGCTTAGGTAGACATTTCATAATAGAAACAACTTAAAACTTTTACATTAGGTAAACAATTTAAGAAATGAGAATGGCAGGTACGTTTTAAAAACATAATTAAAAAAAGAAAAAGGTTTAATATAGAAGGTATATTTATATAGACCATAAATACATGTTTTAATAGCAAAATGTTTAAAAGATAACATAAATAAATTATGATTGGATTTCACATCGAAGAACAACGGTGACGCAACGAAATTGACAAATAAAAAAAAATTAATCACAAACTCTACAATTTTAAAACTCATAAATTTAGAAATCTGAAAATTAAGAAATTCGTGATTAAAAATATAAAAATCTATTTTCAAATTGAGGAACTTGAAAAAAATAAATCAGATATTAGAAAAATTTAAAAATGCAAATATTTATTTCAGAAAAAAAACAATAAATCAGAAATTCAAAGCTTGAAAAATACAAATAACTAAAAATTAAACATTGAAAATTTCAAAAAAATCTTAATTTTCAAAATTCGAAATAAAAAATAAAGGCACAGACAAACAGACGTGACTCTCCATACAAATTATTTTTGAAATTCATCGTCCTTCATCAAATCTCCAAATCACGGCGATGCCAGCGCTGCCTGGTGAGCTTATGCCGAAGCGCAACCCAAACACACCAATACAAACCCACTACTGTCATGTGTCATGTCAGTGTATGCGTGAGACAATCAAGCCTTAACGATTGTAACAGCTGATTCGAAATAATTTTGTTGTTGCTGATCATCAGTAACAAAATCAAAATAAATAAATCAAGATCGACGGCCGAAAATGACGGTGGGTCGGTTCCGTTTCCAATGGCAGAACCTCATGAGGCAAATCATGCGGCAGCACCTGCAGCTATGCAAGACAAACACAATGACAGAGACCACTCCACTGGTCCTCCCCGTTGCTTGCATGTTCCGTCTAAGATTCCTCCACCGAAAACACAATCATCAACAAGATATCCCGGTCACGAAAACACCAGTAGTGGCCGCCGGAATAGGAAAATCCAATTCAAAACTAACGGAATTGATCCCCACGATGGGCGTTTGGAAACATCTGCGGGGAACGTGTCCACGGCGCAATTAAGTTGCCAGCCAACAAATCCAAAAGGTCCGAATGAGACGAAAAAAGTCGTGAAGAGTGGCGCTCACGATCGACGCAACATCGTCAAAATGCCAAAAGGACGACCAGCAGCAGCAATCTAAGCAGCAGTCCACGAAGGATAAGCAGGTTGCTTCGAAGGAGATGACTCCACCACAGGATCCGGCTTCCTCCGCAGTAGCGGGCGCCTCAGCAGCAGCCTCGACTTCGGCAGGCAGTGGATCAGGCCTATCTGGTTAATAGTGGGGTAAAAGGTATGCCCTCGCTAGTCAGACGCTCATCTGACTCTGGCCGAAACTTCCCCAAATTTGACCCGCAAAGTCAGGATAGTGGATCACCGTTGGAATTTCAGAATTTCATAATATTTTTTTTGTTTTCATTTGCTGCCTCACACGTGCTCACACTCAACTTAAAAACAAAAAAAAACACGCAACACACACACTGAGAAAAGACGGGCGAGCTGTCACGACAGCAGCGCCATCAGTGCCGGGTGAGTGGATGCCGAAACAAAATTGCATTTGAAATAGCCGTTTTTGAAGGACGATGGTTCGGAACTCGAGTGTCCCGTCTGTTTGTCTGTGATAAAGGTTTCTAACTTAAAAGTTCCTAAATCTAAAAATTCTAATATTTTTGACGTAGACTACGTCTTTGTCGAAGGTACTGGGGTGCCATTCCAAAAAAACCCGGGCCGAAGGCCCTGGAATACTGTGTCATCCGTCAAACGCTTATATCTTCCTTCCCTCTAATCGAATCGACACGATTTATGTTCCATTCGATTCGAAAATTATTCAGCAATTTGCTATAAAACCTTCATTGTTGGCAATATAGTTTAACTATTGAAACAATTGAATGTTTTAAAATGTTTTCAAAATGCAGAGATTTTGCAAGCAAAATGAGCGCTTCCCACTCACGGACGGAAATGTCAAGTACCTATTTTGAGGGGAAAATCATCCGAGCAACGCGACCGAGTGTCGGTCGCGAAAAAGGAGGGGAAGTAGCGGGCCGAAATCATATATAAGAAAGTGCGCCAGTTTTCATTCCAATATTCACGTCTCAGACGTCGGACCGGCAGCAGCAGGAAAGCTCAGCCCAGAGCAGCAGCAGCAGGAGAGAGAGGGACCAGAACTGGAAAAGAAGCGCGCATCGCCTTCTCGTCGTCACCGTCAGCCAGTTGCCTCTCGATGGTCGGACCGTTTGGATCTTTCGTGATAGGGGGTGAAGACTTCCCAACTCTTCGGAGTTGCCTCACTCCCCGTCCCTCGTCCCACCCGGGACGAGGCATCAACAAGATGAGGCGCGCGCCTGCTGCCTTCCGCCGAAAAGCCTCTCGTGTGTCAAGCCGTGGTTGTGAAACTATCAGGACATCCAACTAACTCGTCGCATTCGCGGCGAGCGCTTTGGAAAGAGTTACGTCGTATCCAATTCCAAACCGTTGAAAGAGTTGCCTTCATCCCCCGTCCCTCGTCCCACCCGGGACGAGGCAGCGAACTGCAATAATTTAAATTTCAGGAACAAATTTTAGTCTTCGGGGGTGACGGAATGCACAGCTTTCTGAGGCTGCTCTCGCCCCCAACCTCTCTGCCCTCCCCCCATTTTGCTCTTAGCATTCTTGCAAAAATTCATCCAATGCTCTCGTTTACCTTCAAAATCGATAATTATGTATTGATTCATGCCCAGAAATGCTAAAAGTTTATTAATCTTTTTAACCTTATTGAAAATTTCGAAGAATTTCATTTTTTCGAAAGTGTCGAATGTTAAACAATTTGCTACCCGATTTGATTCTCACCAAACGCACACATCTAAACTTTACGTAGTCTACGCCATTCCGGTTATGTCTGTGACATAACTACTTTGACTTTTTAATTCGAAATAAATGAATCAAGAGTTTGAATATTTCAAAGTTCAGAACACCAAAAATTCAAATGTTACAGATTTAAAAAAATAATAAAAAATAAAGAAACTAAGAAAAACAAAAATAAGTTAAATTTTAAAATTCTTTACATAAAAAAATGAAAACTCAAATATTAAAAAAAATAGAAGCAGTTCGTACTCTATTTTCCGAAGAACTCGTCAAAATGTTCAATTTCTAAATCCTCTAAACCTGATTTTCTAACGACTCAAAAAAAATGTACTTTTTGTGATTCAAGATGGCGCATTTAAGAATTTCCGAATTTTAGAATTTAAACTTCCTAAAATTTAAGAATTCGACTAAATTACATCAATTTTTTTGGTCCAAATAAGAATACAAATTGGTAGCACCGTTAAAGGTACAATTTATTATTTGGCAATTAAATTTACCTATTATTTAAACACACATATTAAGTCTATTCAAAAAGTTATCATTTTAACACTAAAAAATATCGCTATAATTTACATTAATAAACTAAGCATGAAATCGTTAACACAAAAAAATCGTTCTTAATAAAACCAGACATAAAAAAACTAACTACCCAAAAAATCCATCGATTCAAAATATACAAACGTCTCTTCAAAAGACTAATTCAATTTAGAAATAATAAAACAAAAAAATATATTACAACTAATAATAAAATGCTTGATTCTACCCAAATTGCAAACTTTATGTAAGCGTGTACTCAACATTCATCACACCAACTTGCAGTCACTTTTCAACAAGAAAGAGAAGAGAGAGCTTGCAGAAAAGTACGGGAACGGTTTTGCTGCAACTTCTGTCTCTCTCATTGCAGGAGTTCTGCCTGGGAAAAAAGTTACTTATGTTGCAGAAAAGTACGGGAATTTCGTGCAGAATAGCAGAATTCTGCAGTACGGGAATAGACCTATTGTGTCTTGTTTACCTATTTTATAGCAGAGAATTACAACAAAGAGTGATAAAATGCTATGCTAGGGTGCTCCGGATCCAGGCCCGTAGCCAGCGGAAAAAAAAAATTTTTTTGAAGACCTATACTGCCGTTTTACGCATAATTGTCCCATTTTCAAAAAAGTGCAACTGAGAAAAACGCGATTGAAATTTTTCGACCGATTTCTGTGTTTCTACGCATAATTGTCCCGTGGGTTCCTATTCGCCCTATGTGTCCCTAGTCGCTCCAGTTAGCAGTTTATCACCCTTATTTGTGATCCACTTGCTATACAACAGATAAACAAGGCATAATGGTTAGTAAAACTAATGATTCCGTGTAAGAAAATACTTGGTGGGACAATTATGCGTAGAAGTTCAACGATGGGACAAACAGACTTGGTGTTGTTTTTAATGAGTTTCCGAACAAAGTACCAGATTTTATGTGTTTTTCTTAAAGTACACATCAGACTAAACTTAAAAATGGCATAAAGTCAAAATCGTCAAAAACTGACATGGGACAATTATGCGTAGAACGGCAGTATGGGAGAGAGGGAAGATGAAGAAAAAAGAAGAATATGTCTTCTTCAAGCTTCCCCCGAACCAACATTTTGGCTACACTCCTGTCCGGATCAATTACGCGTAGAAACACACAAATCGGTCGAAAAATTTCAATCACGTTTTCTCAGTTGCACTTTTTTGAACCTGGGACAATGATGCGTAGAACGGCAGTATATCAGTGCGATCAATTTAAAACCTAATTTAATAGTAAAATAGATGTGATTAGATTCTGCATATTTTAAGGCTTGTAAAACCAACTTTGAAAAAATCGAAGTTTTATTAAATTTACTTTTTTTGCAAGTGAAGTGTTAATTAATAATCCATTATCTTATACAAAGAAGCCCGTAACCAGCTTGGTTTCGGCTCTAATTCGGACAACAAACAACACCTGCAGTGCTATATCGGCGTAGCTATTAATTTTCTGTTCGTTAAACAGGGCAAATCTGGACCCATCAAAACGTAGCCGTTTACATTTTCATGTCCGAGCCCTTCGTGTCAAAGTGTATACCGCTTGATCCAGCATAGATACTTACGCAAAAACACCTTCTTCTTATTCTGCCAGAAGCGAACGCATCGCGCCAGGAACGGATGGTGGCCACAGATGGTTTGGATGTCGACCTCGTCCCGCAGCTGACCGATCGCACCGCTGTTGATAATCTACGGGACAATAATTGCCAAATCATCATTGGTGCTAATGTTTGCATGTGATTTACATACCTCAGACTTGCTAAGTACTTTCAGTGCATAGTCTGCTGCTGTCGTGCGTTCGCCGGCACGCACTTTGTAGACCTTCCCGAACGCACCGTTTGCAATGTGCTCCACTACAGCGTACTGTGATTCGGCAATACTGTCCACCGGGAAATGGGGCAGAAAGAGAGACTCAGCTTTCGTAACGGGCCAACAGGTCTTCGACAGCAGATGCTCGTTCGCTAGGGTTGATTCATGCCACCTGTATATTTATTTATTTTTTTTGTGAATGAAATTAAAATTAGAAATTATCCACTAAACTATCAAGATGACCGAGCGTCTATCACAACGTCAAGCATGCACTCGACAGCTGACAAATCATCGACCGTCATGAGCAAAAAAACACACAATGACTGTTTACAACACACACACACACACACACACACACACAACAGCAGTCAGTTTCTGATGTCACAGTTGTTGCTTACCTTCGGCGCGACACACGCGACCACGGACGAAGGTTCCGATGGCGTTGGCGCTGGCTGTGGCCAGTTGTGTCGAGTGCCGTGCAGGACAGCGAACGGGAAATCCGCTGGAAGCTCTCGCTAAGACGGTTGAAAACACCACCGTCTTCGTCGATGCTGGCCGAACGTCTTATCTGTGCATAGCATGGTGTTTTTGTGTGGAGGAAAATAAATTGGCAAAGTTTTAAACTATTGTACACATGCCCAAGTAGCTGGCAGCGTTGCCAGTATTATTGCTAAGTCATGTTTCTTTCTCTCTTATAGACATTTGTTTTAGAACTTGATTCTGAGTCGATATATATACGTGAAGATGGGTCTAGGAGGTCAAATTAAGAAGTTCATTTTTGAGCGATTTTATAGCCTTTCTCAGTAAGGTGAGGAAGGCAAAAATATTCAATACGGTTTATTTTTCATTGTTTACTGATGATTCATCTCTTTTCTACTTTAACAAATCTATGGTAATAAATGATATAAATTTTAATAATGATCTTCGATTGTTAACTGACTATTTTCGATAAAACAAGCTCACACTAAACATAAATAAATCAAACGTAATCAATATTAAAAATTCGAATCGCTCGACGGTGAATCCATTAACTTTAACTAGAACTAATTTTGCTGATATAAAAATAGAAGACGAATGTAAATATCTTGGTGTCATTTTAGACAATAAATTGAATTGGTCGTCACATATATTCGCAATTCGCAATTCGCAATTCGCAATTTTCAGTGTAAGAACGGGCCTTGACCGATCTTATGCACCAGGAACACGCACTGCCCTTACACCTACATCTCACCCTTGCTCTGAGTCAGTACGAGCAGCACGCTAGAACACGCTTTGAGTGTTCGTGCCAGGCATGCACACCTTCTTTTCCGGTTACGCATTTTAACTCGGCCGGGGGTGGTACATTACGTAGGGTTTGATGTAAGTATAAGCGCCTAACCATTTATAGTGTGCCTATCAATTTTCATTAAAGCAAAAACTGTTTTATTTTAGTTTGAATTCAAAAACTTGTTGTTATTTTACTGTGTATTGTTTTCTCCTGAAATATTCCCTAATGTTAAGTCGTGTTTATCTGTTGCTATTTCTTTTGTCGCGGTGTTTTGTTACAATTTTTGGTCCAAAGCATGTTATAAAAGTTTACCAAAAGTACAAAAGTAATGTTTGTGTTAATCCTTTAATCATTCCATAAATTGAGTAAGGGCTCCAACCTTGCTTAAGAAAAAGGTGAAGTTTTAAAACAATGGACAGTGAAGGAAATATACTATGTAAAGAATCAAAAGTAAAAGAAAGATAGTAATTTATGAAGTAGATAAAGAAATTAACAATAGTTAATAAATAGAGGTAACAAACAAGCTTAGATTGTATTGAGGGCAATTTACAGGGAAGATGAGAAATTATTCAAATAGATAAATAAAGAAAAGGCACATGATAAACAAAATTGACATCGCTGCCAAATTAAGGGAAAGCAGACAGTTTTTTACAGCAGCATCAATTGGTAAAATAGAGTGGAAAAGCGTTGAGAAATAAGAGAATCAAATAAGTAAAATCGAAATCAAATGGAGGATAGTAAACAGAAGCCGTTTTAGAAAATCAGTGAAACAAAATAAACAGAAGATAGCTGTTAGCTGAAATGGAAAGAAGAGAAACCCCGCTCAGCGATGCTCAGGTACATCCACAGCAGTTGACTCAACATACTGCGAATCAAAACAATACCGTCTACAATCACAAATTACTTCCCTTTCCCACATTGACGCGCCCCTTTCTTCTAGCCGTCTCTACTCTGACCCTCGCTGGTCAAAGGTTTACGAGTCGTTTCCACAGGCCACCAGCTAGGTTACACCTTGTCATCATGATGACTAAACCAAGCCAACGTGGAGGTAAGAAAATAGGACACTTGCAAGGAACCAGAGCCATGCTGTTTGGCCAAACAGCACTACGGATGTAGTTGGGCACTTTCCGGAATGTTCCTCGCCTAGGTGTGTCAACCGATGAGTATCATCAGTATCATGCACCCTTGGTCTGCAAATTGAATTGGTCGTCACATATAAATAATTTATTGAAAAAACTCAACAGATTATTGGATTATCTATAAAATTAAACACAAATTAACTGCCAATGTACATTTGATAATGTATCATTCACTATTTAATGCTCACTTATCTTACATAACTTCAGTTTGGGGAAACTTGGGGAAAAGTCAAGTCAACCTTTGTGGAATCGGAAAGGGCATAAAATTTCCGATCTTTTGATACCCAGACATCTACGTTTTCTATAAAACCCACGTTTTTAAATACCTGAGCAAAAAGTATGTTTGATCCACGAGAACAAAAATTACGAAAATCCATACATTTTTGGCAGGTTGCTCAAACTAAACCATAACAACATTTTTATCTAGGTATTTAAAAACGTGGGTTTTATAGAAAACCTAGATGTTTGGGTATCAAAAGATCGGAAACTTTATGCCCTTTTCGATGCCACATAGGTTGACTTGTAAATCGTGGACCGGTTCGGATGCCAGCGGATTTTCCGACGACGTAATTCCGGGTTGGTACGAAATTCCAACAAAAATCTATTCTATCGATACAAATACCCCCAAAACGGTGTTATACCCACTCCAAAATGTTTACTTAGCAATTCTATGGTAATATATTGACATTCAGTTAAATTAAAAGTTTGCAAAATTAAGTTTAGATAAGTTTTATATAGAATTTCCAGAGTTATACAAACTTTTACACTAAGTAGTTAGTAAACTTTATATTCAATCCAAATTATTTTTTTAATCAGTCAAGGATGCCTGTTTGGAGTTTGGAGACTGGATTAATGGTGATTTGTGAACAAAAAAACTTTATTTATGTAAATTTTTCGAAAGGTGTACAAACTTTTTTTGCACCTTTTTTGATTGTTGTAATAGTATTTGTTATATAACTTTTTCTAGAAATCATCTTTTCATGAGCTTTTTGTAGCAAAATATTCGGCATGAGTTTCTAAACAAAACGGTTTCTGTCAAACTTTAAATGGTTTACATGTTTCATCACAAAATGTGCATAGTGCCCAAGGGGTGTAAATACTTTTTTTACATACTGTATCTGTAGTAATTCTACAAGATTGATGATTTTGCAACCGTATCAACAAATTTAAGCACACAAGTGTTACATATAGACTTTTTTAAGCCACATTACAAATAATCTGATGAAATGAATGTCCGGATTGATTATTTAACCCTTCATTGGATGGGTAATCAACATAATTTTCTAATAACCAAATAAATTTAAGACCTGACAAAGTTATCAAATATCAAGTATTATGTATACACCTTTAACAAAGCGTGACTTTTAGACCGTGTTGTGGCGCTATAATCAAGGCAAGAAGTGTCCAGGGCATTTGTGGAAAAACAAAGTCCCATCCCAGAAGGGCTCGGAGTACCAGAACATCTTAGCATGGTGCTCCCAACGAATAATTGCCTAAAACCCCAAACTCGGAGCGTATGGCGGTGTTTCCTCCTGTTTTTTCCTCACCTTCAGATTCAGAATTCTAGATTAAATTTTCAAAACAACCTATCCCTCATGGGTTTCCTATGCAGATAGAGCCTTTTGAAAATTTAATCGAGAATTGTGTTGATATTTGAACACTTCGTACTTAAACTCAACCCACTTCAACGAATCATCTATGCGGTAAACTATACCCAGTGGGCCTTGCCACTTTAACGTTTAACTGTAAATGTTAATAAATGACAACAAGAAAGCTAGGCTAGGTTTGATTTTAGTAGATTAGATTAGACACCCTTTTAGAAGACGGAGTTCAGATATGTTTACGAAAATTATGTCTGGTACATGATAAACCAATCGTTAGATAGATTATCAAAAGACCTACATGAGCCGTTAACTTTGAAGATATAAAATCCCTATCAAAAGAAATAAGTTATGATGACACTTAATTTATCCCCGGCTTGCACCACAAAGCGGTGAATGTTTTCCTGTTGGAATCGATTGCTTAGTCGTCACAAGCTGGACTTTATGTGGTCACCTTAGCTGAAGCAATGGAATTTAAACATGAATATTGAAACTTGTTGCATTAGTAAATTGCATTTGTTTGTTTATAGCCTGTTATTGTATACACTTTGTCTCAGGTCAAATTAAATTAAAAATTCCCACTCACTCCGCATGTGAATGCCGGTCCGATACTCTTCATGGGTGTTCTTCTCAGGAACAGACAAAGAAATTATTTACTTAATTTATAAAACATGTTTAAGGGAAATGATTTGGCTAAATTGTGCTATATGAATATGAAAAGTCACCAATCACCTGGATAAATAAATGAGTAGGGTATCGGGAGAAGATCTCAATGACTTGAGTTGGATGATCTGATGATCAAATGTTATGAAATCTACTTTATTTGAGTCATTTTTCTAGCTAAGTATTCGTAAATTTTATCAGTCTACCACCCACTTCTCCTGGCAACCATGACAAGAATAAAGAATCACCACAAACAAAAACAACAACAAAAGCATCAGGAAGTAATGCTCGACTACAACTGACCTGCCTAGAAGAAGCTCGTGATCCCGACGATTCCTTTTTGCTGCTAGCGGCAAACTCCGGAAATTGCTGCACCGGAGACAACGACTGTTCCGGAATTGCACACGCTGGTTTGGCCTCGGACTGCAGAAAGATTGCACTGCTGTTGGCGTTGCCCATAAAACGAAAACAGAAGGAGCGTAGCCTTCTTCTTTGCAGCCAAGGGGAAAAACTCGAAAATAAGCAAATTCCGAGCTGCCCCGCAGGAAACCTGCACTACGGCGCAATTGGAGTAACCACCCAGATCGTTTTTTGGTATTTTTTACACTACACAAACTACACGAAACTATACATTCAAAAAAAAGCTGGTTATCACGATTTTCACTGAAATGCTTTTGTTCATCATTCCAAAAACATCACGCCAAGGGGTGATTTGACAAAAGCTATTTACATTAGTTGGGTCAGAAAAGTCAAATTTACTGCCAAGTTTCAAAACATACCTAACGGCGCGGTCTTTAATTACGTAACGTATTGCGGATTTCAGAGATTTTTAGACAATCGTGCAAGTTGTGAAAAGCTCTCCAGCAAAGTGCACACCCTCGACTTGAATATCAAAATTATTATTAAATTCTGCATATTTTTTATTTTGAATTTCCATAATTTCAGATAATAAAAATTGTAGAAATTTCCTGTAATTATTTTTTTTGTCATTTTAAATTTTTGAATTGTCTGTTTTTCTATATTTTCGAATTTTTATTTTTGATTTATTTGTATTGTTGAATTTCAAAATTCCAGATTATTTTTGAACTGAAAGTAAGAAAATAGATATTTGTATGTTTATTTTCACTCTGCTTTACTCATTTCCCAGTTACGAAATATTCTAGCAGAGCTAGTTCTGTCAGAATCCTGCTAGAACGGTAGAACATTTCTGCTAGAATGCGGTAAGAATATCCAGCTCTGTAATAACTCTGCTAGAATCCTGCCAGAACGTCGTGACTGGGTTCGATCTTGCCAGTGTGGATCAATCGGACAGCCCAGGGGACTAATACCGGGTCCGGTGGTTTAGTGGTTAGCGTGGTAGCCTATAAACCCCAGTATGGCCTGGGTTCAATCCCAGACACATCCGGTGGCATTTTTCGAGACGAGATTTGCCTGACCACGCCTTCTATCGGATGAGGAAGTAAAACGTCGGTCCATTTGCGTAAAAGAGGTTTTGGGTGACTCACCACACATAACCTTCGGACGCCTAGAAATGAGCAGAAACTTGCAACAGAGACCACAAAAGACCGGGGGTTGTGAAAGTGGATTACTTTGCTTTTTTAGGGGACTCATAATCCATAGTTGCCGGTTGGTACTAGCAATGAATATTTGGCGGCACGATGGCCGACAGCTATAAAGACAACTTCGTTTTTTACTCCATTTCGACCAAAAAACTAAATACACTCAACCCTTGGTGGTTGGTCACTTTTTTAGTTTGTACCCCGTTGGTTAGTCAAAGTCAAACTAAAAAGTGAAGAACTGTCACTTTTTACACGGCGCTCACGCACATTATCAAACCAAACGTTTGGTAGTGTGTGTGAACTAAAAAGTGACCCCGTTCGTTTGACAACAGTTGGTGTCAAACCATCGGGGTTTGAGTGTATGTCCTTTCGATTTCTAAATTCTGCGAGATTCGGCGAGGATTTTCAATGTTATTATATCAAATACAAAATTATTAAAACGTTTGAAATCTTTGATTTTTCATCAAAACATATTGCAAACAAGCATCCAAGCACCGCGCGATGAAACGTCAAACGCCACTTTCGGTTTCTGTTACTTTTCAGCTGCGTAAAAAGCGGTGTATGCACTTCGGAAGGAATCGGCCAAGAAACAAATTAAAAAAATTGGCAGCAGCGGCAGCGAAAGCAAGCCAGAGAGGGTGAAGAAAAGCCCCAAGAAAACTCTCCCTCTCCTTTGTTCTGCTGTTCGTAAAGCTGTTTCTTGACCCCTTTCCTTCTGATCTCCATACTAGCATTAAAGCGGTATACGCACATCGGAAGGAACCGGTCAAGAAAAATTTCAAATGGGCAGCAGCAGCAGCGAAAGCAAGCCAGAGAGGGTGAAGAAGGTGAAGAAAAGCCCCAAGAAAACGCTCCATCTCCTTTGTTCTGCTGTTCGTAAAGCTGTTTCTTGACCCCTTTCCTTCCGATCTTCATACTAGCCTTAAGAAACATCTTTTCGTGACCCTTTCCTTGACCGTTTCTTGGGCATTTTTTTTTAAAAGGAGTTTTGCGTTTCTTCCGATCTGCGTATCAACCTTAAAAGCCAAGCTTCCGTGGCCTTGAGGTCAGCCATAATATGATTAAAAAGCTTAAATCTGTTGCGAAAAGTCTGAAAAAATCTTCTATGGCTTCGAATTTGACATGATACAGATAAAATACAGATTTATTTTTAAGAAAATACAGATTTCCCATAAAATAATCTGGCAACGTTGCTTGAGGTTTTAAACAATCGAGCAAGTTGTGGAAAGCTCTTCACAAATATGCACACCTCACACTACAGTAGAAAAAAAACTGTCTAATGGTACGTTCGTTTGAAGAGCCGGTGCGGCACTGAGTGCCGCACTCGTCGGTGTCAGTCAGGGGGTAGCGAAGAAGCCGCCATCTTGGAAGTTCAGATAACAAACACTCAGAATCAGTATTATTCATATTACTATGGTAACACGAATGTGTTATCCTGGTTAAACTCAAAAGTCCCATGCAAATGGGTAAAACCAAACTGAAAATGTGTAATGCCGATTCACAGTGTACGGGCGCACTGTTTGATCGACCATAAGAAAAAAAAGCAAAAAAAGGTAAACAGAAAAATCGTTTTTTTCGATATGAATTTTCAGCCAATATTGGGATGGAATCTCCAAGGATATGATAGAATTTGCCATCAGCAACACAATTCACGTGTTTTTTCAGATATTTATCGTTTGAATTGCGTGAAATTTGAAAATCAAAAACCCAAACAATGATTTGTTATGGGCTACCATTTGACAGCTAGTGCTTTTGTTGTGGGCTCTCATTTGACAACCGTGCTAATGTCGACTGTTGTCAGTTTGCTTTGGTAGGAATAGGGTTGCCATCCCCCCGGTGTCAGTTTTGGTTCAATCGAACGTCATTTGTCAGTGCGCGTGGAACTCGCATGAAACTGAAAAAATATCGAGTGCGGCACTAGAGTTTCAGTTCCAAGATGGCGGCGAAACTCGTGCGGAACTAGCGCGAGTTTCTTCAAAGAAACACTTTGACAGCTCTGAGTGCGGCACTCAGTGTGGCACTAGCCATCAAACGAACGTACCATAAGACACACACCCGAAAGCTTTCCTACAAATCGATGATAGCTTTTTCCTAGACACTTACCACAGTAGGCAAGCAAAGGATTTTGCTCGATTGGTACCTCCGTTTGATAGTTCTCGTGCTTCGATTGGTACTTTTGGTTTGAGATGGCTGTTCTCTAATAAGCTTCAGGCTCTCTAAACATAACACATATTTCTGGTGGTATGGAGATCCATACAGATGTATGGACCGTCAAAAAAAATGCTAAAGCTTCCTCTGGATTAGCCTGTGGTAACCTCGGTGGAAACACAGCCTTCGACCCCCCCTTTCCCCTACAGATTGTCAAGGCAAACAGATTGCCCATGTTTACCGGATCCAAATGTGCTGGACACCAACCGCCCTTCACCCCCAGCAAAACTGGAAGTGTTGCAAGCGGAAAACATACGTTGCCAGTGCCGATTTATTTTGCATCGACCAATCTGTTTCCCTCGACAATCTGTACTCTCCCCCCTACTGCGTTACGTAATTATAGACGCTCCCTTTTCAAAAGTCTGCAAAAGCACAGCAACAGACGCCAAGTTTCAATTTTACCAAGCAAGTTTGTCAAACTGTCAAAGTAATAAAACAAGTCGACATCGTACAGATGGACCAACTGTAGTCTTGGACTGTCATTCGTCTACCAAAAAATAGCATCATTTCGATTGTTTCGACTCAGCTGCCTGGAATAAATTCGATTTTCTAGTGAAACGATATTTTTTATGCTAGTTAAATAGTGTAAAAGGTAGAATAGTGTCTTTGTGCAAAATACTTTTTTGTCAGCTGCTGAAATTGCCCCCTGCAAGTCGAGTGCAAACCGGAGTTCGGACGAAAACAAAATGGATGCAATGAGTTTGAGTTTGGACGAGATCATCAAGAAAAAAGGAGTCGGAAAGCGACCGGCTGGGAAGATTGGCAAGGGCAAAAATTCCGAGACCTTGCCGGGTCGTGCCCGTCTGAACCGAAAGTCCGCGGCCAGTCCGACGAAAAACGGCCGAAAGAAGCTGCTGGGTGGTGGCGGTATTTCTAAACCGGTCCGGAGTCCGGCTGCTGGAGGATTAGGGAAACCAAAGCTGGTTGTGGATGCCCGCATGAAAATCATCGAGAAGAAGCGGTCTCAGATTCGCGACGCTCGGGACAAGCTAGTCGAGATCGCTCGGAACAGTGGCGATGCCCGATTGAAGCTGTTGAAGCGCAAGGGGAAGCCGCTGCCGGGGAACGGCATTCTGAAAAAGAGTCCAAGCAAGGTCGGAAAGGGCAAACCATTCGTTGATGAAGACGACGACTACGATATGGAGGTGGACATTCGCCGTCCAATCGGACCGCTGAAGCGAACCGTCCGGAACGAAATGTTTTCCGTGCCGAGCACAATGCCACCATTGCCGACCTTTGGTCGAAGTGTCCGCCCGTCTCCACCTCCGCAAACCTCCTCCTCGACCTGGAACAGTGATCCGTTCGACTGCTACGAGGTTCACACGTCCCGGCCGATTCTACATAAACCTGCCCCGGCCCCCGCACCGCTTCCTAACTACGATGATCTTCCGCCGAGGCGCACCCGCACCCGAACGCCTCCACCACCGCCAGTCTACGTTGAGGATAGACCACATCTGTCGTCCACGATGCGGGCTCGTTTGGAGCGTGCACCCAATCCGAACGAGTCGATGGGAATCTTTTCGAAAATGTCCGCAGATGACCGGTACCCGGAGAGTCGAACTCATTACCATCACGGAGCTCCGCTTTCGCCGTCTCCATCGCCACCCATTAGCGGACATAGGATCGTCGTAAGCAACCTGCACAGCAGCGTCACACAAAATGATATCAGGGTGAGTAGTAGTAGCATTTCCCGAATGGTCATTATTTATCTAATATTAATCCTCCCCCAACAGGAACTTTTCGAAGACATAGGCGACCTGCTCGAATCACGGCTGGTGCGGCCGGGTGTTGCCGAGGTCATCTATCGTACCGCCAAGGATGCCGAAGAAGCCGTTGATACGTACCACAATCGTCAGCTGGACGGACTTCCTATGAAGTGCTTGCTCGTTAAGCCACGAGCTTCAAACAAACCAACTGCGCCGGCCATTGGCTACTCGAGGTGAATGTTGTTGAGTTTTTTTTCTCCTATCAGTTATGCATTCAGTTCAGTTATGCATTTATGTAGTGTAGTGCTGTAATGCCTTTCAGTCGAAACTAAAAATAAACATTTCTAAACATTACTTTACTCTGTATTATCACCACCACAGCTCGTCGAGATCCCTCAAATCGTCGTCCTCGCTGGCGTCGAAAAAGTCCCAGGTTGAGATTGATATCGATGCTCTGCACACGGTTCTCTTCAGACGCGATCACTAGGCAGAGAGCAACACATTTCGAAAACTGATGAACCTCCTATCTCTAACGCACTTCGTAATGTTGGTACTTACATGGTGAAGCATTTCCAATAGACCGATATCACACTCATTTTTTGCAACAGACAATTTGCTCTGCTTTTTTGTGCCAAGCTTTATTTCGTTCATCTGTTTCTGATCTTCAAAACAATATTTTTAAAATCCTGTAACCGGCAGTTTAGTTGAATCAATTTCACACGCAAGATAAATATTTAAATGAGTATTTATAACAAGTAAACCACAATGGAGATAAATTATGTAATAAACTTAGCCACTACAAATACAAGCCGTGTTATATTCATACAAACTTGAAAAGATATCACGTCAAACTAGTTCATCTTAAACCAGTCTAACCCAAAAATGATTTTCGAAAAACATTCTAACAGTACAATGCATATTAGCCAATTAGTCTTTTGTGACTCCGTGCTTGCGTGTTCAGAATTTTTAATCCACCATCAGCAACTTTGCACATACACACACACACATTCCAAAAATTGCGCTTTCTCACTTTTTATCACAAGCGTTCCAAAACATTTACTTCGGCCGCTGCAAGCTAAAACCACTTCAAAACACCGCTTTAAATCCCCGCAACGGATTTACTAACCGAAGCTCCTCCCGTCTTTCGTCAAGAACACGGCGCGGTCACGTCGGGTTGAATATGCATCCAACAAAAAAACGGCACCTTAACTTACCTAGCTGGCCAAAATCCTCCCGGAACCTAACACAAAAAAATAGGGAGAGATAGACAACTTTTTGAAAAAAGTCTTTTTCGGAAAAATTTAAGTTTTGTATGTTCGTTTATATCATTTATTTGGTAAAGCAGTGCTCGTTTACGCTGGCGATCCAGGCGCGCAGCCGTTCCAGTCCTCCCATAGCGTTGTACTGCGACCACGACGGCGACATCGACATGGCGTCGCCTTTCACAGCGAGAACCGAGACCTCGCTGACCCGGCCTTCGTCGTCCAAGTTCTCCTCGGATAATTCGGCGACAGCGGGCTTACGATTCCGCTTTTTCGGACACCAGACCTAAGGCCACATGTGAATTCAGATTAAAAAAAAAAGAACAAAGAAAAACTTAAAAAAGTACTTACTCGTGGCGATTCCATGCTCGTAGCCCTTCGTCTGAGTGGGAGGCTAGTTCTGGGCTGAGTCCCGGTGTCGAAGCTCCGCCGCCGTTGCCGTGAAATGGCCCGCGTCTCCACATCAATCATCGCGAATTGAATTCCGCTTTCTAACTGCAAACTCGAAGAGAAAAATCAGCACAGAACTTAACGGAAGTGAAACACCACCAATTCCACGCAGCAACAAGAAAGTTTGAATTTTTCAGAAAGCTGTCATTTTACACGCACGTTTAAAAACACTCAGTTTTCGTCAAAACCGAACCTACTCAGAAATGATTAAAGGGGGCATCTGTCAGATTTGAGTGAATTTCACTCATAAGGCGTCATCCATAAAGTATGTCACGCTCTAGGGGGAGGGGGGGGGGGGGGTCTGAGCAAGTGTGACATTGCATGTTATAAGTATAGGAAAAGCGTGACAAAGGGGGGGTAAATTTTGGCTAATTTTAGCGTGACGTACTTTATGGATGAAGCCTAATTCAACGAAAATACTACACTACACTACTACTACACTCAAAATCAGAATGACCCTTAAAAGGGTTCTTTCTATCCTTTTTTCAAGTTTACCCGTCATCATCGAGCGTTGCAGAATTCACGTGAGCATGTATTGCGTGTACGTACACGAAAAAAAGTGAGGTTAAATTTTGTCCGGTCAGCAAAATCAAATGGTGCGCTAGTGTGCGTGGAAATGAGAAGATTTTTATGGAAACAAGCTAAACCCGTCAAACTTTGTCTTGTCTTTTTCCCGTTTTTAGCTAGGTAATTGGCTTATTTAGCCTTCTGTGATCAAAATATGATTTTACGTAGCTTTTAAATACAATCTCCGCTTGTGAAACGGCGTTCCTACTTGGACCGCAACTCGAAACTGCTGCTCTACAAGACGGTGCTCAAACCGGCGATGACGTATGATTATGACCCGGCGTGGCACGATTGCGCTGCTTCACATCGGAAGAAACTGCAAGTGAAGCAGAACCGGCTGCTGAAGATGGTGTTAAACCTGGATACCTTCCACCCGACTGACGACGTCCACAGGATGGCGAAGATGGAGCTGATTGACGATTGGCTTCTACGAGTGCTTCCGATGTTTTGGATGGAGTGTGCCACCTCAGCTAACCCTCTGCTGCAGCGGATGTCCCCTTGATGTGATATTAGAATAAGAAATACCTTCTTTCCTCTAACTATCCCCTATCTATTAGCAATTTCGAAGGTTATTTTGTAACTTTTTTCCTTCCTCTGCTCAATTTTTCTCCCGTGTACCAGTAAACTCTAACCCCGTTTGAATTAGTCAGCTGTTGAAAGGTGCCCCATAGGATAATTACTGCACTGATGTTTTTGCCAAAACAATCCAATAAATGAAATGAAATAAATACAATCTGCAGATGCTTCAAAACAGTTCCATAGTGCCATCATATTTTTTCCAATCATGCTGTTTTCGTCGGGAATTGCTGAATAATAATATAGGTTTAACTTTTTTCTAGCTTGGGAGTTTAGGTGTTCTCCCTTCAAACTTCTGAACAATGCTGCTTGGCTCCTATTCATTTTATTGTTGTTGTTAAATCACGTTTTTATGTAGGCTTTCTCAATTTTCCTCAATCGACAAAACGCTGCCATGTTTGAAGCGATAGAACAGAATAAATAGCATCTCTTTACTGTCTTTATACCTTCATAACATTTCCTTAAATCACGTTTTGAGCTCATTCCATTTAAACACTAATTTATTCTACTTTTTTTGGTATACTTTCCATTGTGTCGTCACAGTTACCAGAACCGCCAGAACTGGTTGATGTACCGGCCGATTCAAACAATTGACTTGGGCCCATCGGCAAAGTACCAATTTCAACATGATGTGCGCTGGTGGTCTCTCGAGAACCGGAGCCGGAAGCTTCTTGCACTATTGATGTGGTGAACCGACCCATTCCTAGCGCCGAATCTCCACTTTGTGACCCACTTCTACCGCTAGCACCCATAGAGTTTGTGTTGATGTTTTGTCTTATTTGATTTTTGTTGTATTTGTCCCTGGTAGCGCCGACGAATAGTCCAGTTGCCGTGGTTGGGTCTAGGGCCGGAATTGAAGTAGATGGCCGCACAATATCGCTTGCTCGTCGTGCAATGTCATTCACCTGAACCTGATGGTAGTCAGTTTTTCCGTGGAAACTTTTCGTAACACGGGTTATTCGCGGAGGTTCGATAAACCCCTCTCGGATAAGGAAGGTTCCCGGAGTTGGACTGTTGTTCAACCGAGCGGACATGGCTTTGTTGGTTTTTGAGCACTTTTCCGGTTCCAGCTCCAACTTGGAAGCCAAATTCTTGTCTACGTTCGGTATAAACTTTTGCAGCTCATCAAAGGACATGTGCAAACGGGACGGTTGCTGATCACGCTTGAAAAATGGCCCCGGACGATCAAATTTGTCCGTTCCATGTGATAGATTTTTCGACTCTGTGCGGGAATCCTTTTCGTATAAACTTATTTGCTTCTGGATGCGATTACCTCGAAAACGGTTCTCCACCTTTGGCGTAGCGCCACTGCTAGAGCCGGGACCAATAGGTGGAGCAGATGCCGGAGGAGGAGGAAGATCACCTCTCAGGCTGCTAACGTCAAGCCGAACATTTTTCATGTCAAAAAGGAACTCCTTTTGGATGTGTTTACCACTCGAGCACGCTTCAAGTGCTAGATTCAAATTTGATGAAGAGGCAGTTTCCTCTCCAATACTGGCACCGGCCAAGTCTCCTGTACTTAAGCATGTATCCGTCGAAATTGTGGCATCTTCGTCGTCTTCCTCGGTTGTCTAAAACAAGTTTACAATTAAAATGTACTCATTGAAATTCGAATCATAGAGCTATCTACGTGCGCACAAAATGCATGCGCACGTAGATAACTCTATTGTTCTTAACAGTTCTTATCCTTACCAAGTCATTTGCGGTATTGGTGGAACCTTTCGTGGCGTCGTTGGTGTTAAACTCCCAGTCTGAGCACGGCGTCAAATCTCCGCTTATGTCCAGTGTAGCGTCCTTGCTAATCGGTGGAATCCGTGCCGGACTCTCCGCGTTGATACTGGCCGCCAACTGATCGTAATTAAAGTGTGATCCCAGCACGTTCAGGTCGTTGTCAATCATCGGGAAAATTTGCGGCAGATCGTCCCGATTTCCTCCGCCAACTGCCAGTGCAATGCTCCTGAACAAATGAATATCAGTAGGGATCGAAAGCGAGATACCAAAGCAATAGATACTCTTACCCATCGGTGCTGGTGATACTGGCAGACATTTCACTGCTCGGACATCCGCGGGAAAAAATGTCGCTGTAGTTGGGTGACGAAGGACCCCCGCTGGACATTGCACTGATGCTGCTCGCCATGCTCGAGTGGCCGCTCCAACCTTGTATTCCAGGGACAAGCGGAAGTGGGATAGATGAAAGGGAAACGCGTGTGTGTGTGTGTGTGTGTGTGTGTTGTTTTTGTAGAAATTTACTTATGAAGTGACGATTTCTACTATACTGTGATAGCTGCCACACTAAACATCGAAAGCTAACAAATGAATATACCAAGCGGAACCATAAATAATAAGAATATGAATCATCAAAAGTAGATAACTAGTAGGATGTATCAAAAATGACTTTTTGGCGGGCATTCAGGGGTTTGTTCCGGTGGGCATACTGAGTCCAAATCCCAAATATGAGCTTGATTGGACGTAACAGGAGCTGGCGCTCCGCCCTTCAATGTTAAATGGAATTTAACCCGTAAAAAAAGATTTTTTCAAAAATGTCAATTTTTGAGGCATTTATCAAAAACATCATTGGCGTGTAGGCCAGTTCCTTGCACATCTTTTGGTAGGGGCAGGGGGGGGCAGAATGGCCCGCCTAAGGAAAATGCACCAAAAACCATAGAAAAACATACAAATTTATGAATTCAGTGTAGTAGGCACATGTTTTGGGATGTTCCCTTCAATGTTGTATACTTGGTTGATGAAAATTTTTAGCTTAAAACTATTTTTTTTATGAATATAATTTATTGTAGTGTTAAATCTGTTTTTGAGAATTAAAAATCCAATTTCAAACATTTCAGTGCTAATAAAAAATAATCCCAGCATTGTTCTTTGGTGAAAAAAATACGGCAGGTTAAAGAAAGGCTATTTCCCGAAATTTTCAGTACTGAATCGTCTTAACCACTTAACCAAGCTCATATTTTCAGTTTCCTCTTTTTGGAATTCCAAAATTTTATAATTTTTTGTACAAAATGATCGAACTTTTCATTTTACTGATCATACATTTAGGTATTACCCGAATACAAATTTGAGAATTTGAAATTGCTTAACTTCTAAATTATTGCCAAAATTCTACTAAATAGCTTAGACATTTTGGAAACATTTTCTCGTTTTAGTTATTTTTTTCAATTATTTCATATAATTCCAATGTGAAATAGCTCTAAAAATCACACCATTTTAATTTAAATATCCTTTTCATCCATATTTTGAAAAAGAGCGAAAGAGCCGTTCAAAAGAGCGGCTCTTTTTAATGAGCGAAAGAAAATGAGCGGCTCCTAAAAAAGAGCGGGTTTGCCCACCTCTACTCAAAAATAGATATTTTTGAAAAACAGTTATTTTACGGGTTAAATCCTATTTAAAATTAAAGGGCGGAGCGCCAGCTCCTGTTACGTCCAATCAAGCTTATATTTGGGATTTGGGCTCAGTATGCCCACCGGAACAAACCCCTGAATGCCCGCCAAAAAGTCATTTTTGTTACACTCTAATAAATAGTCTTGGAAAAAAAGTATCGTTTGTTAAATCCAATTACTTCGAAAAAAAATTCCAGCATTGTTGGTTCCATTCGATCCCTAACATCGACCAACAAAATGTCTGCACAGGCTCAACTCGAGGGGAAGCATAAACTTTGGGGTCCCCAGCAACACGTACACTTTGATTTTGACAAAGAACTTTGTCCTAAGGTTTCTATACGTGGTGTCAATCCAAAATTTTCGCGAAGCGAAAACGTTACGTGACGAATTCCCCTCTCGGCAAATTTCCCCTCTTTTTGGTGCACGCTGGTTGGATGAACGGACGTTTCCCAATCAGTCAATCGAGAGACGTGAGATTGATGTATCTAAATTCACCCCCACTCCACCTCATAATTTTCGGATCGCCGACGAGCCAACAAAACTAGGCTCGGTCGGTCCCGAAAATTCATTCTTCTGCTGGACGTCGACGAGAACACATCAGAAGCAGATGGCCTGGTGGCCTGGTAGCAGACGGCCTGGAGGTCCGAGAGCAGATCAGATGGCTTGGAGGCAAGGACCAGCTAAGCGACATGCCAGTCGCGGGAGTCGATCATTGGAACTGGCCACCACATGGACTGGAGTGGCCGTAGGCCCCAGGGATGTTCCGATGGGGGGACATTTTCCGGACCGTAAGAGTTGGGGCAATATGGGTATCAAACTTTATGGTTTTTGATACTGGACATGAAATTTGACATTTTGGCAGTAGTGGCCACAATCCGGAGTGGCCGGAGGCCCCGGGGATGTTCCGATGGGGGGACATTTTCCGGACCGTAAGAGTTGGGGCAATATGGGTATCAAACTTTAGGGTTTTTGATACTGGATATGAAATTTGACATTTCGGCAGTAGTGGCCACAATCCGGCAGTAGTGGAACAATCGCGGCCTTCCAGGCTATTTACCACGGCGGGCCAATCTGACCCACCGTGCCCAACGCGAGAAAATGTTCCTCCAATCGCGGCCTTCCAGGCTATTTACCACGGCAGGCCCATCTGACCTCCGTGCCCAACGCGACTCTTTTTCCTTTGGAACAATCGCGGCCTTCCAGGCTATTTACCACGGCGGGCCAATCTGACCCACCGTGCCCAACGCGACAAAAAGTTCCACCAATCGCGGCCTTCCAGGCTATTTCCCACGGCAGGCCCATCTGACCTCCGTGCCCAACGCGACTATTTTTTCTTTGGAACAATCGCGGCCTTCCAGGCTATTTACCACGGCAGGCCCATCTGACCTCCGTGCCCAACGCGACTCTTTTTCCTTTGGAACAATCGCGGCCTTCCAGGCTATTTACCACGGCGGGCCAATCTGACCCACCGTGCCCAACGCGACTAAAAGTTCCACCAATCGCGGCCTTCCAGGCTATTTCCCACGGCAGGCCCATCTGACCTCCGTGCCCAACGCGACTATTTTTTCTTTGGAACAATCGCGGCCTTCCAGGCTATTTACCACGGCGGGCCAATCTGACCCACCGTGCCCAACGCGAGAAAATGTTCCTCCAATCGCGGCCTTCCAGGCTATTTACCACGGCAGGCCCATCTGACCTCCGTGCCCAACGCGACTCTTTTTCCTTTGGAACAATCGCGGCCTTCCAGGCTATTTACCACGGCGGGCCAATCTGACCCACCGTGCCCAACGCGACAAAAAGTTCCACCAATCGCGGCCTTCCAGGCTATTTCCCACGGCAGGCCCATCTGACCTCCGTGCCCAACGCGACTATTTTTTCTTTGGAACAATCGCGGCCTTCCAGGCTATTTACCACGGCGGGCCAATCTGACCCACCGTGCCCAACGCGAGAAAATGTTCCTCCAATCGCGGCCTTCCAGGCTATTTACCACGGCAGGCCCATCTGACCTCCGTGCCCAACGCGACTCTTTTTCCTTTGGAACAATCGCGGCCTTCCAGGCTATTTACCACGGCGGGCCAATCTGACCCACCGTGCCCAACGCGACAAAAAGTTCCACCAATCGCGGCCTTCCAGGCTATTTCCCACGGCAGGCCCATCTGACCTCCGTGCCCAACGCGACTATTTTTTCTTTGGAACAATCGCGGCCTTCCAGGCTATTTACCACGGCGGGCCAATCTGACCCACCGTGCCCAACGCGACAAAAAGTTCCACCAATCGCGGCCTTCCAGGCTATTTACCACGGCAGGCCCATCTGACCTCCGTGCCCAACGCGACTCTTTTTCCTTTGGAACAATCGCGGCCTTCCAGGCTATTTACCACGGCGGGCTAATCTGACCCACCGTGCCCAACGCGACAAAAAGTTCCACCAATCGCGGCCTTCCAGGCTATTTCCCACGGCAGGCCCATCTGACCTCCGTGCCCAACGCGACTATTTTTTCTTTGGAACAATCGCGGCCTTCCAGGCTATTTACCACGGCGGGCCAATCTGACCCACCGTGCCCAACGCGACAAAATGTTCCTCCAATCGCGGCCTTCCAGGCTATTTACCACGGCAGGCCCATCTGACCTCCGTGCCCAACGCGACTCTTTTTTCCTTGGAACAATCGCGGCCTTCCAGGCTATTTACCACGGCGGGCCAATCTGACCCACCGTGCCCAACGCGACAAAATGTTCCTTCAATCGCGGCCTTCCAGGCTATTTCCCACGGCAGGCCCATCTGACCTCCGTGCCCAATGCGATTTTTATGTTTGAAAATAATTTGACGTTCTATCAAATTCAATTCCGACAAAAGAACAAACTTGCTCCAAATATTGAGCAAACAACTGCACACTACCACAAATCTTCTTGCCACAGATTCTTTTTAACATGCCACACTCTACTTACGTTGAAAACAAACTCGGCCGTAACCTTTTTTCGACGAAGACAACTCTATCCTTACTGTGACTTTCCTTGGCAGACGATTTCCCCGCAGATTCTTGTAAATTGCAAAGAAAATTGCAACTCCGTCACGGTCGCCAATGTGTGGAATCAGATTCCATCTAGGAAATCGTCTGCCTAGGATGGCCAGTGCGGACTTGCATCCGAACCGGCCGAGCGTCACACGAGGAAAGAGGCTGACAGCTGGACCTGCTTTGCCAGCTGTCACTGACCCGTGTGTGTGGCTGCGTCCATGCGTTGTCAGCGCATGGCTGCGTCTAGCCCTGCGTACGAGGGGCCTATTGGACTAGATTCAATGGAGTGCGTTCACTAACACCGCAACAGGGTTTATCACTCCACACAGTGGCCACAATCCGGAGCGGCCGAAGGCCCCGCGGATGTTCCGATGGGGGGACATTTGCCGGACCGTAAGAGTTGGGGCAATATGGGTACCAAACTTTATGGTTTTTGATACTGGACATGAAATTTGACATTTCGGCAGTAGTGGCCACAATCCGGAGTGGCCAGAGGCCCCGCGGATGTTCCGATGGGGGGACATTTGCTGGACCGTAAGAGTAGGGGCAATATGGGTATCAAACTTTATGGTTTTTGATACCGGACATGAAATTTGACATTTTGGCAGTAGTGGCCACAATCCGGAGTGGCCGGAGGCCCCGCGGATGTTCCGATGGGGGGACATTTGCTGGACCGTAAGAGTTGGGGCAATATGGGTATCAAACATTATGGTTTTTGATACTGGATATGAAATTTGACATTTCGGCAGTAGTGGCCACAATCCGGAGTGGCCGGAGGCCCCGCGGATATTCCGATGGGGGGACATTTGCCGGACCGTAAGTGTTGGGGCAATATGGGTATCAAACTTTATGGTTTTGATACTGAACATGAAATTTAACATTTCGGCAGTAGTGGCCACAATCCGGAGTGGCCGGAGGCCCCGCGGATGTTCCGATGGGGGGACATTTGCCGGACCGTAAGAGTTGGGGCAATATGGGTATAAAACTTTATGGTTTTTGATACTGGATATGAAATTTGATATTTTGGCAGTAGTGGCCACAATCCGGAGTGGCCGGAGGTCGCGCGGATGTTCCGATGGGGGGGGGGACATTTGCCGAACCGTAAGAGTTGGGGCAATATGGGTATTAAACTTTATGATTTTTGATACTGGACATAAAAAGTTGCATTTGGCCATTATCTGAAACTAAGCAGTTAAAATATATTGCTTATTAGGCAGGAAGTAATAAATAGATTACTGCGATGCACATTTTTTTATGCCACTGCGAAAATCTGTTTCTGGAAATTTAAAATAACTATCACGTAATCATTAAGAGCCCTGTAAGGGTAGTTTTTATTGTCTGCTGTTCAAATTTCCTTTACTGCCGCCGATTGCTTGCAACAGCCCTGCAAAAACATTCCCGCATCTTGGTAACTTTCGAGTGGTGAAGGAAAGTAAATTGATTTCACTTCGATTTCTATTTCAGCTCCACTTGCAATTTCCGTCCCCTTAGTTCGATAGGACGGTTATTATAAGGGGGGAATTTGGACCGGACATTCTAATCGAAAATTTCAACAATCATCTTGCAAAGTTCTTTGTCATACTGGTCATGTGTAACATAACCACCTGCACCTTTTTTTTTAAATATTCAGACAGGGCCGAATGGTTTTTCTCCAAAGTTTGTATATCCAGGGAGCCCTTGGATGACCGAGGACATCCCAACACATCTGCAAAGTAGTCTACCATACATACTCACTGAATCTATATGCTGGTATGTTCCGTTGTCAAAACCGGTCGACATCTTGCTTGTTACGGTAATAGATCCTCAGATCTTAAGTCCAGGGACTCCTAGGATGACCCAGGACATTCCAACACATTAGCAAAGTAGTCTACCATACTCACTGAAGCTATGATTGTATGATCCGCGGTCAAAAACCGCCGACCTGTTGCTTGTTACGGCGGTAGACTCACCGGTCTTAACTCCAAGGGGTTTAAACGGATAAAAACAAGAGAAGTCATGATTGAATTATGCTAAGACATATCAGAACTAATAGTTATTGCTGATACGCGTCGAATGATGTCAAGATGATCGAAATCCATAATAAAATATTGACTTTGTGAATGATTTAAGAAAATGCAAAAATATGATTTATTGTGTATTTTCACTTAAAATGCCAAAACTTCAACAGCTTGTAACTTTTGAACCCCTGGGGTTTAGAGAGTTGGTCCAGAAGACTTTTTTTCATGTCTCGGCGAGATCTTTCGAAAAAAATTGGTCCCATTCGTGTACATCCTTGGATCAAATCCGCCCATTCTCCTAGCACGTGTTTTGGGGACCCCAATCTTTATGCTTTCCCTCAAGTTGAGCCTGCGCAGAAATTTTGTTGATCGGTATTATCAATCCAGCGGCTCTTAGACCCAACGTTGGTGAGGTCGACCAAGAAGACGTTTATCTAACAATAAAGCATCACTTATGGTACGTTCGTTTGAGGGCTAGTTCCGCTCTCAGAGCTGGCAACGTGTTTTTTTTAAGAAACTCGCGCTAGTTCCGCAAGATTTTCGCCGCCATTTTGGAACTGATACTCTAGTGCCGCACTCGATATTTTTCATGATACGTTCGTTTGAAGAACTATCGGTGCCAGTTTTGGTTCAATCGAACGTCATTTATCAGTGTGCGTGGAACTCGCATGAAACTGAAAAAATATCGCGTACGGCACTAGCGTTTCAGTTCCAAGATGGCGGTGAAACTCGTGCGGAACTAGCGCGAGTTTATTTAATAAAACGCTTTGACAGCTCTGAGTGCGGCGCTGAGTGCGGAACTAGCCCTCAAACGAACGTACCATCAGTTGCATGTGAGTTCCACGCACACTGACAAATCTGGAGCAACATTTGAAAGGGGCGGTACGCGTGTAATGAAAGGCCGTAAGAGCAATGTCGTACCGCCCTTTCAAATGTTGCTCCAGAAATGATGTTCGATTGAACCAAAACTGGAACCAATGAGTGCGGTACTCAGTGCAGCACCGACTCTTCAAACGAACGTACCATTACAGATGTCCGAAAAGTTCGATACAAAAAATGGGATCAAGAAACTCCACTCTTATCTACAACAAGCAAAATAAGATAATATACCTACTTCGTGAGCATGAAAATTCCGTAGAATTAAAATATGGGACAATAGGACGACAATAAAAAAAATTATCATCAGGGATACCCCACGGCTCGATTTTTTAGGTTAAAAATAATTAAACAACAAAAAACTAAAGAAAAATACCTGAAGAAAAATTAAACAACATTATCAACCATTATTTTTTGTACACGCATATTTTAAAATTGAATCTTAAAATATATATAGTCTCGCTGTTACTGCCAGTAATAGCTAATTGGGGCTTAGATTTAAAACTATGGGAGAATCATCATAACATTCAGTATGGAAATAAAAAATAATGCTTATGGGAGAAATAATATTATTATTCATCATGCGATATTTTTTCAGATTACACAGTACATAGAGGCATAAAAGTAGAGTTTTTATATTACTGCTCAAAACTACTCGTTTCGAAACATGAATATTTATGTTCGACTATGTACATAACTATTTTCTTACCGAAAAAAAAACATGATAAATACACCTGCTCTTTTTTTAACAAGCTAATGCAACAGGAACAAAAAGCGATGCGGATCGACTTTGAAACAGACTAAATGATAACATAATTTCTAGGAAAGAATTATAAACGAACGGTCGCACATTTTCACTTACTGGCCTGGACAAACGCTCCCACAACGGTCCGATCGAGTGCCGCCGCCGGGCTGGGAGTCGGAGTGGGCAACGGCGTTTTGGGCGGCGACGAGGCTGGCGTCTTGAACAGCGGTCCGGTGGTCATCTTCTCCAGAAAGTGGTCCAGCTGGCGCAGGGACAACGCATTGTGCAACGTCTCCAGTGGGCGTATCGGAGGCACGCCACCAAATCCTTCAATTGCTTAAACCGAATACAGAATAGGTTGGAGGTGGTGGTGGTGGTGGTGGTGATGGTCAGGAAAAGACGGTTCGTGCATTAAAACAGAGGGATGTGGGAGTTTTGAGTATGCCACGGGATACGTCGAGGGTTTTGTGGCAGCATCGGATAGACGGAACAGCAGGTGAAGGGTTGAATGGCGGTTGGAATGACGTAAGCCGATTTTATTCAAGAGGAGAAGGATGAAATCAAATATTTTAATAAAAGATAACTCATGGCATTTAACAACACTAAAAATCTCAAAGTTTTACTGAACTGAACTGAACATTATTGATTTTTTTTTTCAAGTAGGTCGTTACTGGGTAACGAAATATTCTAGCAAAGATGGTTCTGCCAGAATTCTGCTAGAACGGTTGAACATTTTTGCTAGAATGCTGTAAGAATATCCAGCTCTGTAAGAACTCTGCTAGAATCCTGCTTGAACGTCGTGACTGGGATGTTTCAACCATGGCTGTGGAGTCGGTGTCAGAGCTGAGTGGAGTCGAGTAATTTTGAAGAGTACACTGAGAAAACAATTTCGTAAATTTACTATGAGTATGTTTTGTAAAGCTTTGAAAATCTCTGTCCAGCATATCTATCTCTGGTTCAAAAATGTACCATGTAAAGTAGAACCTTGGTCGTTATCTATTAACAGTTCAGTAGAGTTCAGCAAACGGAAGATAAATCAGCATTATTTAACAATGCATAACAAAAAAAAAAACAACTGTAAAGTATTGTAAAATAGAAATTACCTGATGGTGAGGCCGTACTCGGTATCATATCCCGCAAGTTCGGCGCCGACGAGCTTCCGCTGATGACCGCCGTACTGAACAAGCTGTTTGTGCTAGTGGCCATTTTTTTGCCGAATCCACCTAGCATTTTAAAGTAACTCATCTGGCCGGCAATGCTGTGTCGTTGACGTCTTTGTGTCGTTGAAGACGAACCACCCGGGCCACAGTGACTGTTGGCAACACTGCCACCGCTGCCGGACGTGCCGTTTGAACTGTTGTCTGTGGTGTGCGATTTGACGAATTTCGAACAATGAGGTTTGAGGTTAGGTTGCGGTAGGTGGGTGGGGTTAGTCAATGGGACAATAGGGTCACTCTCACTACAACTAGCGGCAACGGCAACACTCTTGCTGGGGAAGATTTGGTCTAGCATAGCTTGAAAGTCTTGGTCTAAGGTCACGACGTCCGTAGGATCTCTCTCCTCCGGAGGAGGAGGTGTGGTCACCGAGATGAACGCGGGAGTGCCCGTCCAAGATTCGGATTGGTTGTCTGTCTGTTCCGTCGTTCGCACCTTAAAACGTGGCTCAGGGGGAGTAATTGACCTATCAAGTCGCAGCACCGGATCACTTGCAACGCGCAACAGTTCCGTGGGACCGGCGCAAAACAGGTTCCCAGAACCGTCACCATCGATGATGGTCTGAGACTGAGAACGAGGGCTGGGACTATGATTCAGGTGCTTCACATGAAAAAGCAGGGTAGTGGTAGATTCATTCAGAAGGATACGGGGCGTATCGGGATCTGCCAAGAAGTCCAAATCATCGAAACTTTTGCTAACAAGTGGTAGCGAGGAATACAGCATCGACTTGTAAGAATAGCCATTGAACAAGATTGTAAGGTTGTCTCGCTCAGGGTCGTTGGAAAACGTGTAAGACATAGCTCGGCTACTCAGCGGATACTTGTAATGGAAAGGATCCAGATCATGGCAGGCACTATAGTACCGCGAAGTTTCCGAATCAGTGTCCGAAAAGGAAGAAACGTATAGCTCTTGTCCCTCTAAATCGGGAGTGAACTCGCTGATGGAATCGCAAGAGTACGAATCCCTAATGAAAAGGCATTGGCTGGACATCGGTCGCTCATTGGTGGCCACTGTCGACAACTGAACTCGGTCACGATTGCCTCCACGGTATGTGCCAAAGCCACCCGTGTACAGTACCGATTCGTCGTATTGCTTATCATCCGGCGTTTTCGGAATCTGAGAAAGATCCAGAGAACTCAGTGGTAGCTCGTTGGTAGCCGATTCGTAACCGATGGTTGAAGGTTGCTTCTTGGCAGATGGCGTTTCGCCTGCACGACGCATTCAGTTTAGATTCAACACACAACACAAGAAAACATTGAAGTTAGAAAATTAAAACAATACAAAAGTATACAACGGGTTGTTATCACATTAATTTAGGGGAAAAAACAAAAGATTAACGGTTACCATTGATATACATCGTTGCGAGAGATTACATTTGTACAAAATACCCACGTTCCAAGAGAAGTTTTGAACATTTTCCGATTACAAATGTAGTATTAATAATAAACCAACAAGTTTTATGTAGGAAGAAAAGAAAAAGAAGAAGAACAAATAGATAATTTATTGAAACAGATGAAACCAAAACCACTAAGCCCGTTATTAACTTCGATGAATTTTTATGTGAGTTTCGAAAAAATAATGACAAATTTGGAAGTCGAGATTTTAAAGCAGATGGCTTTGCAGCAACGGGTTAGAAAATTACTTCGATTATTATTAAGAGGGGACCCACAAATCTTAACTAGTAAAGAAACTCCTGTCACCAGCAAAAACGTTAAACAGAAAAACGAAAAGACAAAAACCAACGCACTGCATGGAGAGTCCTGAGTCCACGGGGAGAGTGGTGTTTTTAGTATCGGTTGTGTGTGGAGTAGAGTGCTCTTCCGCCTGTGTTTTTTTGTGCCCCTGTGATTTGTAGAAAGGCCCAAGTCAACTGCTGTCTCGCATGTCAAACAAAATCCTTTATGATTATGTTGCCTTTAATTTGAGTGGTGTTCAATTGCGGGAAACTTCGTTTGCATAATAGACAAGACACACACCTTCTGACTTTTTTCCAGCACAGAAAAGGTACAAAGTGTGTCTGTCTAGTTTGCAAACCATCCTCATGAATTTTGGTAACTTCTTGCGTTTATTATTTTTATCGTTTTTTGTTCCAGTCTTCAGTCCTCTTTTCTATGTTTTCAAGACTGGAATTATTTTCTTCAAAATATTTTTTTTTTCAAAATAAAACACCAAAGGATTTGCATAACATGTGAAGAGACAATCAACTTTGAGTGTTAAATATTAAACAAAGAAGAAACATTACTTTCCAGAGCATATTATTGCAATTTGTGTGTGTTTTTTTAAATCAAACTACAATCTGGCTACGAAGGAAATATCCATTTATGAGAAGCGATTTTTGTCGTTCCCATAACTCATTCGTTGGACTTTCAACATTGTAGTCATTCTGAGGAAAGCAATTCTCTCTTCCTTCAAAAGCAAACATTTCCAAAACATCCAGGCTCGCGCGCAACAAAAAAATATCAAAAACACGGAACAATTGCCAGCCAGATGAGACTACTGTTTTTGGTGAGGTGTGTTTCGGTTAGCTTTTTTTCCTATTGTTCTTATTGAAGAAGTGTCTCGTCGCCGGTTCGCGGATGTTGTTGTTTATTTGGACATTTGAAATAGATAAAAAATATTCATTACGTGGTTAGCAGCTGGGGTTAACTTCTAATATTATGTAATAAACTAAAGGCGGAAGGAAGGAAACAAAATCGGAAACAAGAGAGAGAACAGACAACAGAGAAAAAATTGTTGTGTTAAGGAAACATACGATAAAAGATTCCGAAAATGTAGGATTTTTTTCATTGACGAGTATACATTTTCAAACAAAAACATGGAAGCTTTAAAAACAATTTGAAAAACGACAGTGTACTGGGAGAACGAAAAAATCTGTTTTCGAGTGGTTTGTTAGTTTGGTACATACATTAAACAAGTCCAGTTTTTTGTCAATGACTTTCAAGAAACATACAATAGCTCTTGATTCTTTAAAACTCTAAACTGAAGATTTGCTAATATTTGCATTAACTGTCCATTTCACCCTAAATAAATAAATAGAAGTAATATCCCAACATTTTAATTTAATATTTCGACATCATTTTTTGGTTGCTATGTCTTGCACGGCTTCGTCGCGTTGTGTCTGCAGTGGCTTTAAATGAAATATCTATAAATCATGCATCTTTTACACTGTACAATCTGTACTATTTAGTAATAAAAACAAACTAACTCTGGAGCCATCCGTGGATAGGGCGTCCTAAAATGCTAATGCTAATGCTAATCATTTTTTGGTTGCTATGTCTCTCATTTCAAACCTAACATATATTTACAATTTTACTGCAATGTTTGTAAAATGAAGTACAAAAATTGTCCAACATAAACTTGAAAATAATTAGTAGTTGCTGAATTTCAAGCAGGTAGGTAATAAAGAGTTTACCTCAACTACAGAGTATATCTTTGCAGGTTATTTTTCTGTTAAAAGGAAAATAACCTTGAATTTAATTCAATACTTAATAAAATTAATTATGCTAAAACACACGATCAGAACTCAACGCGAGAAGCCTGATATTGGTTAAGTAAAAAAAAATGACCTCGTGTTTTGTTTACTAAAGGAAACAATATTGAAAATGGGATTAGAACGTCATTTTTTGTATTAAATGTTGTAAATGATTCTTTTCAAATAATGAGCCTTTAAATGATCCATTTAATGAAATAACAAAATTAAACATTACCTTGGGTTTGTTAGCGGCCTGCGGGCGCCATTACATTTAGGTGCAGGATCTTAAACGTTCCAAAAAAGTATGAGGGGACACGGGGAGAGAAAAGTACGGTACGGCCACACACAAACAAATATGTTCAGTCAAATACAACTGCGCACACACGTATTACAAGAAAACATAACAAAGTACAAAGAACGAGTGCCAATTCGAACAGAAACCATGTTTTTTTACAGTTTGTGTAACGATAATAGAACATGAAAACACACGCACGCACACTCTGAAAATAGGGGCGCAATTTGCACATAGAAATAGTTTTTTTTTTCGTCGAATTGAAGTTTCCAAACTAGTAACGTACACGAAGTTTATTTCTTAAGGAAAAGAGAAATTTTGAATATTTTGTACGGGAGGTCATGTGGGAAGCGAAGTTTATAGGAGATATTTACAAAAAGAGTAGTAACTATAGCGTTACGAACCTTTCATGCGGGCTCCGCCGCCATGCTTTCCACCGTGCTCGAAAGACCGTGCCGCCCTCGGTTCATCCGGGCTGAGAGGCCGCTGGGTCTGCTGCTGGGCGGCCAGCTCTTCACTGAGTCGTTTTGCGAGATCCATTGCCTCGTGGCCGGACACCGTGTGACACGAGCCAATCGGGATCGGTTCGGAGGATTTGATCTTGCGCATTTTGCGATCTTTATTTTTTATTGTGTCTGAAAAAGACTGCAAAGAGGGTTAGCAATATAAGAACAAATATTCATGTTATGCATCTTACATCTCTGGGAAGAGTTTGTCCGGATCCGTGTGAGTTTTCGTCTTCTGTGTCGTTTTCTTCGTCAATACGGGACGTACTCTCCTCATCGCCGCTCTGAAATTTTGAAAGTTAATTAAATTTTGTAATTAAGCAATTTCAGACAGAAGCATTTTCGTACAACTACACTCAAAATCAGAAGTACCCTTTAAAAAGGGTTTTATCTACCCTTTATCTGTCATCCCATAGAAAAAGGTGCAGGTGGTTATGTTACACATGACCAGTATGACAAAGAACTTTGCAAGATGATTGTTGAAATTTTCGATTAGAATGTCCGCTCTAAATTTCCCCATGATTCCCTTATAATTAACGTCCTATCGAACTAACGGGACGGAAATTGCAAGTGGAGCTGAAATAGAAATCGAGGTGAAATCAATTGACTTTCCTTCACCACTCGAAAGTTACCAAGATGCGGGAATGTTTTTGCAAGGCTGTTGCAAGCAATCGGCGGCAGCAAATGAAATTTGAACAGCAGACATTAAAACTGCCCTTTACAGGGCTTTAATTGATTACGAGATAGTTATTCTAAATTTCCAGAAACAGATTTTCGCAGCGGCACAAAAAAATGTGCATCGCAGTAATCTATTTATTACTTCCTGCCTAACAAGCAATTTATTTTAATTGCTTAACTTCAGATAATGGCCAAATGCAACTTTTTATGTCCAGTATCAAAAATCATAAAGTTTGATACCCATATTGCCCCAACTCTTACGGTTCGGCAAATGTCCCCCCCATCGGAACATCCCCGGGGCCTCCGGCCACTCCAGATTGTGCCCACTATTGCCGAAATGTCAAATTTCATGTCCAGTATCAAAAACCATAAAGTTTGATACCCATATTGCCCCAACTCTTACGGTTCGGCAAATGTCCCCCCCATCGGAACATCCCCGGGGCCTCCGGCAACTTCGGACTGTGGCCACTACTGCCGAAATGTCAAATTCAAAAATCATAAAGTTTGATACCCATATTGCCTCAACTCTTACGATCCGGCAAATGTCTTTCCATTTAAACATCCGCGGGGCCTCCCGCCACTCCGGATTGTGACCATTACTGCCGAAATGTCAAATTTCATGTCCAGTATCAAAAATCATAAAGTTTGATACCCATATTGCCCCAACTGTTACGGTCCGGCAAATGTCCCCCCATCGGAACATCCGCGGGGCCTCCGGCCACTCCAGATTGTGCCCACTATTGCCGAAATGTCAAATTTCATGTCCAGTATCAAAAACCATAAAGTTTGATACCCATATTTCCTCAACTCTTACGGTTCGGCAAATGTCCCCCCATCGGAACATCCGCGGGGTCTCCGGTAACTCCAGATTGTGGCCACTATTGCCGAAATGTCAAATTTCATGTCCAGTATCAAAAACCATAAAGTTTGATACCCATATTGCCCTAATTCTTACGATACGGCAAATGTCCCCCCATCGGAACATCCGCGGGGCCTCCGGCCACTCCAGATTGAGGCCACTACTACCAAAATGTCAAATTTCATGTCCAGTATCAAAAATCATAAAGTTTGATACCCATATTGCCCCAACTGTTACGGTCCGGCAAATGTCCCCCCATCGGAACATCCGCGGGGCCTCCGGCCACTCCAGATTGTGGCCACTACTGCCGAAATGTCAAATTTCATGTCCAGTATCAAAAACCATAAAGTTTGATACCCATATTGCCCCAACTCTTACGGTTCGGCAAATGTCCCCCCCATCGGAACATCCCCGGGGCCTCCGGCAACTTCGGACTGTGGCCACTACTGCCGAAATGTCAAATTCAAAAATCATAAAGTTTGATACCCATATTGCCTCAACTCTTACGATCCGGCAAATGTCTTTCCATTTAAACATCCGCGGGGCCTCCCGCCACTCCGGATTGTGACCATTACTGCCGAAATGTCAAATTTCATGTCCAGTATCAAAAATCATAAAGTTTGATACCCATATTGCCCCAACTGTTACGGTCCGGCAAATGTCCCCCCATCGGAACATCCGCGGGGCCTCCGGCCACTCCAGATTATGGCCACTACTGCCGAAATGTCAATTTTCATGTCCAGTATCAAAAACCATAAAGTTTGATACCCATATTGCCCCAATTCTTACGGTCCGGCAAATGTCCCCCCATCGGAACATTCGCGGGGCCTCCGGCCACTCCGGATTGTGGCCACTACTGCCGAAATGTCAAATTTCATGTCCAGTATCAAAATCCCTAAAGTTTGATACCCATATTGCTCCAACTCTTATGGTTCCGCAAATGTCCCCTTATCGGAACATCCCCGGGGCCTGCGGCCACTCCAGGTGGTGGCCACTACTGCCAAAATGTCAAATTTCATGTCCAGTATCAAAAACCATAAAGTTTGATACCCATATTGCCCCAACTCTTACGGTCCGGCAAATGTCCCCCCATCGGAACATCCGCGGGGCCTCCGGCCACTCCGGATTGTGGCCACTACTGTCGAAATGTAAAATTTCATGTCCAGTATCAAAAACCATAAAGTTTGATACCCATATTGCCTCAACTCTTACGGTCCGGCAAATGTCCCCCCATCGGAACATCCGCGGGGCCTCCGGCCACTCCAGATTGTGGCCACTATTGCCGAAATGTCAAATTTCATGTCCAGTCTCAAAAACCATAAAGTTTGATACCCATATTGCCCCAATTCTTACGGTCCGGCAAATGTCCCCCCATCGGAACATCCGCGGGGCCTCCGGCCACTCCGGATTGTGGCCACTACTGCCGAAATGTCAAATTTCATGTCCAGTATCAAAATCCCTAAAGTTTGATACCCATATTGCTCCAACTCTTATGGTTCCGCAAATGTCCCCTTATCGGAACATCCCCGGGGCCTGCGGCCACTCCAGGTGGTGGCCACTACTACCAAAATGTCAAATTTCATGTCCAGTATCAAAAACCATAAAGTTTGATACCCATATTGCCCCAACTCTTACGGTCCGGCAAATGTCCCCCCATCGGAACATCCGCGGGGCCTCCGGCCACTCCGGATTGTGGCCACTACTGTCGAAATGTAAAATTTCATGTCCAGTATCAAAAACCATAAAGTTTGATACCCATATTGCCTCAACTCTTACGGTCCGGCAAATGTCCCCCCATCATAACATCCGCGGGGCCTCCGGCCACTCCAGATTGTGGCCACTATTGCCGAAATGTCAAATTTCATGTCAAGTCTCAAAAACCATAAAGTTTGATACCCATATTGCCCCAATTCTTACGGTCCGGCAAATGTCCCCCCATCGGAACATCCGCGGGGCCTCCGGCCACTCCGGATTGTGGCCACTACTGCCGAAATGTAAAATTTCATGTCCAGTATCAAAAACCATAAAGTTTGATACCCATATTGCCTCAACTCTTACGGTCCGGCAAATGTCCCCCCATCGGAACATCCGCGGGGCCTCCGGCCACTCCAGATTGTGGCCACTATTGCCGAAATGTCAAATTTCATGTCCAGTCTCAAAAACCCTAAAGTTTGATACCCATATTGCCCTAACTCTTACGGTCCGGCAAATGTCCCCCCATCGGAACATCCGCGGGGCCTCCGGCTACTCCGGATTGTGGCCACTACTGCCAAAATGTCAAATTTCATGTCCAGTATCAAAAACCATTAAGTTTGATACCCATATTGCCCCAACTCTTATGGTTCGGCAAATGTCCCCCCATCGGAACATCCGCGGGGCCTCCGGCCACTCCGGATTGTGGCCACTACTGTCGAAATGTAAAATTTCATGTCCAGTATCAAAAACCATAAAGTTTGATACCCATATTGCCTCAACTCTTACGGTCCGGCAAATGTCCCCCCATCATAACATCCGCGGGGCCTCCGGCCACTCCAGATTGTGGCCACTATTGCCGAAATGTCAAATTTCATGTCAAGTCTCAAAAACCATAAAGTTTGATACCCATATTGCCCCAATTCTTACGGTCCGGCAAATGTCCCCCCATCGGAACATCCGCGGGGCCTCCGGCCACTCCGGATTGTGGCCACTACTGCCGAAATGTAAAATTTCATGTCCAGTATCAAAAACCATAAAGTTTGATACCCATATTGCCTCAACTCTTACGGTCCGGCAAATGTCCCCCCATCGGAACATCCGCGGGGCCTCCGGCCACTCCAGATTGTGGCCACTATTGCCGAAATGTCAAATTTCATGTCCAGTCTCAAAAACCCTAAAGTTTGATACCCATATTGCCCTAACTCTTACGGTCCGGCAAATGTCCCCCCATCGGAACATCCGCGGGGCCTCCGGCTACTCCGGATTGTGGCCACTACTGCCAAAATGTCAAATTTCATGTCCAGTATCAAAAACCATTAAGTTTGATACCCATATTGCCCCAACTCTTATGGTTCGGCAAATGTCCCCCCATCGGAACATCCGCGGGGCCTCCGGCTACTCCGGATTGTGGCCACTACTGCCGAAATGTCAAATTTCATGTCCATTATCAAAAACCCTAAAGTTTGATACCCATATTGCCCTAACTCTTACGGTCCGGCAAATGTCCCCCCATCGGAACATCCCCGGGGCCTCCGGCCACTCCAGTCCAGGTGGTGGCCAGTTCCAATGATCGACTCCCGCGACTGGCATGTCTTAGCTGGTCCTTGCCTCCAAGCCATCTGCACCCGGACCTCCAGGCCGTCTGCTACCGGGCCACCAGGCCATCTGCTTCTGATGCTAGTTCTGATGTGTTCTCGTCGACGTCCAGCAATAGAATGAATTTTCGGGACCGACCGAGCCGAGTTTTGTTGGCTCATCGACGATCCGAAAATTATGAGGTGGAGTGGGGGTGATTTTAGATACATCAATCTCACGTCTCTCGATTGACTGATTGGGAAACGTTCGTTCATCCAACCAGCGTGCACCAAAAAGAGGGGAAATTTGCCGAGAGGGGAATTCGTCACGTAACGTTTTCGCTTCGCGAAAATTTTGGATTGACACCACGTATAGAAACCTTAGGACAAAGTTCTTTGTCAAAAAAAACCCTTTTTGAGGGTTACTTCCACCCTTTTTTCAAGTTTACCGGTAGTAACCCTTTTCAAAAGGGTGACGACGGGTGAACTTGAAAAAAAGGGTGGAAGTAACCCTCAAAAAGGGTTTTTTTTCTTTGGGATGACAGATAAAGGGTAGATAAAACCCTTTTTGAAGGGTACTTCTGATTTTGAGTGTAGAGTGTAACAAAAATAGCTTTTTGGCAGGCATTTAGGGGGTTATTCTGGTGAGCGTACTGAGCCCAAACCCCAAATATGATCTTGATTGTATTGTATTTTGAATAGGATTTAAATAATAAATAGATTTTTTTTTTCAATGGTGTAAATTTTTGAGGCACTTTGACCACTGGTGCGTTTACTTTCGACATCACTGGCGTGATCCTTGCCTTTTTTTGGTGAATACAACATTGAAGTTTTGAGCAATCTGAAGCTAGGTTCAGGTCGACCCATCCCAAACTTACCGCATTTTTCGATGTAACGGAATCGTTCCGGCTGTGGGGCCTAAATCCGGGGCCGGGCGGAAGGTTCTTTTGAACACAACAATTTACCCCCGGAGAAAAGTGAAGTTCTACGTGGAATCGTTCCTCAGAAAAGGGATCCTTCGTTGGGTCCTCGTACAGCATTATCACTATTTGGGACATGTAGTTCAACTCGGACACCATCGAAACATATTCCATGGCGCGTCGCCATTGTTCGTCAGTCAGGACATTCAGAAGTCCTCCATATCGTAGCACCGTCAACAGCGAATGTACGTGGCTTTCGCTGGTGAAATAGAGTCGAGTTCGGACGTGTCTCCCAGGACTCGAAACACCGTGGCTGTAGCGAGGGTTTAACCGGTTGACGCTTTCGTCACCGAGTTCTTCAATGTTGCGCTGCAGGTCGGCTCGGATTTTCTTCAACAGTGGCGTGCAAATTCCCTGTCCGATTGTCAATTTCTCGTGCACCGTCAGTCCATATTCCTGTGGAATCACAACGTCAGCCAAGTATTTGGCGTAGATGTAAAGCTCTTCCGCTAGATCAAACTGCAGCGTGTGTTGATTGTGTTGTAAGTCGTACTTTATACAATCGTAAATGTCCGGAATCTTTGAAATGTCAAAATTTTTGTTCTTTGTGCAGAAATCCTTCTCTATTTTTCCCCACCGGCGACCCATAAGTTCCCATGTTTCCCCATGATACAGGACAGCATCCCTGGTCTTGGGATCATCTCGTTTAACCCCCACAACCGTCAACAGTGATTGTATCAACGAATGCACGTGTGCACAGCATTTCACAGGATTCTTAACAAAATCCATCGCCAAATTTATACTAATCGCATTTCCAGGATTAATTGCAGCCCGATCTTCGACCGTAAAATCTCGATCAATTTGCATCAGCTCGTGTAGCCGAGATTTGGCCATGTTCTGATATTTACTCGAATCACAGTCATTGTCCAGCAACCCATTCGTGTTTGCACTCTTAACCATTTGCACCAAAATCGGCGTCAGTTCGCCTTCCAAAGCCAGTAACCCCTTTGCAAATGCCGCAGCCGTCATCTGTACCCGACCTTCGTCCGACGCGTAGATCTTCAGATCGTGCCGAAATGTCGAGTGCAACCGGAGCAGGCCCAATCCTTGGGCACCGAGGCCTTCCTTCCCGTCTCCACGGCTCTGTCCACCGGGGTACATGCAGCGGAAGATTCGACCCAGCTCCTCAGCTTGAATGCGACCCGCCGGCGTGAGTTCGCCACCCCACTTTAATATCAGCACCAGCGAAGGTTCCTTTGGTGCATCTACTGTTCCACAGGGACACGACGAGGCGAGGGCGCGCGGGGAGATTGTTTGAAACAGAAGAACAGCATTAGATCAGGCCATCATCGATTGTTGAAGGTGAAAACAAAATCAAAATCATTCCAAAATGGTTAAGCTCATTGCAGTTTAGAGAAGCAAAACAATCTTCCTACGCACAATTGTCCTATGTGTAAGATAAACTCGTAGTCAAACGGGACCATTGTACGAAGAACGACTGTACAGAGCCAATAAATTTAGAACAGGAGTTGGGCTAATGAAATAAACAACGCAAAACAAAACGTACTAGAACGGTGTTTACCATCGTCAGAGCTAGATCCACGTGGCCTGCCTTTCGGTTGATACTTCATCTGGACCTTACGGTTGATGCCGGAAAAGTGGCCGTACCTACGGGTGAAAGCGAAAGCGGTTGTTTAGATTGGTCTTTGAATTGAATATAAAGAACTCAACTAAATTAAAACTAAACAAATTATCTACATTGTAAAATAATGATTTGTTGTTCTTACATTTCCAGCACACTCTTCAGTTGCTCCAGCTTGCTTTGCTTCTCCTCAATCTCCGAGTCGGCCGCTTTGGTTTGTATTTCCGCCAGCAGCGAGCGCGCAATGTCCAGAATCTCCTGCAGCTGCTTGGGCCGCTTGAGTTTTATGTGGCCGTACTTGTAGCCGTCGTACTTTTCGAATATCTCGAAAAACTTGGGATGCCGCACTTCGACCTTCATTTTCTGCTTCGGAGTACGGTCTCCATGCCGGATGATTGCGGTGACGCACCGGAGTTCCATCATTTTTCCGAATGTGGTGGGAACGATAGGGGGGTCGTCCAGCTGAAAGGGCACCGACCATGGGATGTGCAGCGTCGGCGCCAACTCGCGCAGAATCATATTACCCAGGATTTTGGCCGAGTCGTCGTAATACTTGTTTGAATTCTTCACGAAACTGAACCCGTTCACATCACAGACGAAGGACTTTCCGTTTGCACGCAGCAGATCGAATCCGCACACGGTTTGTTTGAAGGCCAGGCAAACCTTGCGCGAAATCAACTTTTCTGCGTTGCTCAAAATAACGGGATAGCGGATCTCTTTTCCGTCGCTATCTCTTTCCACCTTGCCATCAAGAGCGGGGCTCTTTCTAGCCTCGGCGTGAGCATAATCCGGCCCGACGGTGTACACCTTTACGTCTGTCCCATCGGTCGGCATAAAGTCTTCGTAGATAAAAGAACCCGTCTTCCGGACACGCGACTCCGGCGAATACACGCTACTGCGGCTGCCAATCTGTAACACATTGCCGCTTGATAACGCTAAACACCAGAGCTTTTTATATAAGAACTAACCTTACGGAACAACCGTTGACTCCCACCTCCGGCAGACGTCGGGTAGTAAATGTAGATGTTGTGATCTTCCGCCGAAACTGGCTTTTCAACAAATGGTTTATTGAAGATGATTCCATTCACTTCCACGTGATCCTCGGACTCGACAAGCTCATGTTCTACAAGTATCATTCCTTAAATGTTTTAGTTCAACAAGTTGGTAGACAATACTCACGCTTTGGATCCGGCGAGTCTCTGTCGAGCACGGCATACCGCGGAATTTCGATCCCTTCCTTTTCCAAGATTGCGTACACTCGTCTTCGATCCTGCAAGGCGAGAGGGAACAAACAAAATGACCCAACCCCATTCAACTTCCGTCACCAGAGTTTATACAAACGACCCTTACTACCTGTATATCAAACTGCATGTGCAAATTGTTTATCACGTACGGTTGTCTCAATTGCGCATACTGGATTGCCTTCTCCAGCGGGAATCCCTTGGAGTGAAAGGAAATTAAACAATCGCAGAGTGGCCACTTCTCCACAGGTTCCTTAAGAATCACTTCCTCGCTGAACACAACCATCTTGATGAACTCAAATTCTTGCAGCCGCGTCAGGATTTCTTTCATCGGCTTCGACTGGGACTTTTTGGCCATCGCGCAAACTGCCACCACAACCTGCTTGCCGGATGTGGACGAATCGTCCGAATCCAGGCCATCGTTGGAGTCCAAATCTCCCTGTAAAAAAAGAAACAAAACCAAGATTACTTTAGATCGCGATCAAAAAATCTAAAAAAAAGTATTTTTAAAACCAAAATTTACATCGTACATTCATACATTCATCACAGTAACAGATGTAATCGTCATCATCGTCGTAACTGTACAAGGTTTCATCCTGATAACCGCCCTGATCGTAGCCGTGGGCGTCGGAAAATTCCATATCACCATCGTGCGCCGGACCATCGGCTTCAACACCCCCGGATGTACCGGAATCGGCAGTTCTGCTTCGACGGTGAGTTCGACGTGGCTTTTTCAACCGCCACCAATCTTTCAGCCAGGACCATTCCATTGTTTGAGGTGTCCTTTCAGCAGAGTTCACTTTTTGCTATCACTGGGCGTTGCATAGTTCATTGTTTCCGAAAGTGCTTATGCGATTGATCAAAATGTAGCGATCGCCTTTTCTAAACTCGATTGCGTAAGGATTTACAGTTTGAGAGATTCGTCCTTTTTTCCGTCTATGGGTTATTCCAGGTCAACTTTTGAACTGAACAATCAGATGCAAATCATTGAACATTTTTAATAAAATATCCTTGTTCAGTCTTCACTAGAACCATCTTGTTGTAAACGCGCTCTTCGCAACACCGTAGTAACAGTTCAATAGGGCGTATCTGCGTTTGTAAACAAACAGTCTATCCCTTTTGCTCAAGTGACAGTTCACGTAAAGTAAGAGGGGGATAGACTGCTTGTTTACAAACACAGATTCGCCCTATTGAACTGTTACTACGAATAAATTTATGGTAATATGCGTGCATACAGTTTCAAGCAACTATCAAACACGTGTAACCGAGCTGTGCTGAATTCCAAATTGCCGTGGTGAGTTTTCGATCATTCAATTTGACCGTTAAATTGCTGGTTGATAAATTTTGAGTGAGATTTACGTCTTTTAGTATATGTTTGTACATTGAAAATCTGTGTTAACTTTGAACTGCGTGTATATATGAACTTTAACACCAATTAATCATTCGTAATCAAACCGTTTATTGTTAGAGTACAAGATTAACACATATACGTTTCATATAAGCGGTAAACTAGCACCTGCGATGTCAGATGAGCTCAGCTTCAAACCATCCACAGGATGGTGCAAGTCAATATTTTTGTCCAGAAGAAAAAAAAGGGGACGCGTGATTGAAAAACATTCATCGATGCTGAGCATCTCACATCGTGGGGGTACACGATTTGAACGCATTCCGCTTCCAGAAATAAAGTTGACGACCAACTCGATCAAAGTTATAAATAAGAAACCACTTGAAATACCTAGACTGCTATAAGATACATGAATGAAGATTTTTGTTTTGTAAGTATATGAAACAAAAATATTTATTAGATAGAAAAGAACTTTAATGAAGATCGAAGTAGTCAATGCAATAGGTGATCATTAACTTTAAGTTTTCCGTTCAATAAAACTTCATTCCACATTCAACTTTCCCCACAACCAGTCGTGTTTTCCCTCGCTCTCTCTAGAGGTTATGGGCCCAGGTGTGGGTGGAAAGTGTCTAAGCTTCTAGAAGATTACAAATTTTCGCAAGAAGTTTCCGCAAGAATTTTAAACAAGAAGTTCACGCAAGCAGTTTTCCTGAAGAACCGTTTTCCTCAAGAATGGCGCACGCTACGGGACCATCTCCGGTCGTCGAACGATTGCTCGACAGGGAGAATTGGTGCACGTGGAAATTTGGTATGCAGACCTACTTGGAAACGGAGGAGCTGTGGGAAGCTGTGGAACCGAACCTGAAGGATGACGGTACGCCTGAAGCAATTCCGAAGGCGAAGGACCGTAAAGCTCGAGGAAAGATTATTCTTGGCCTCGACCCTTCGTTGTACGTCCATGTCCAGGGGACAACAACGGCCAAAGGCGCTTGGGACAAGCTGGAGCAGACCTACGAAGACAACGGATTGACGCGTCGCTGGGGTCTCCTGCACAAGCTGATGACAACGAACTTGGCCAACTCCGTATCCATGGAGGCGTACGTAACGAGAATGGTTGCTACCGCAAACCAACTCGGTGGTGTCGGATTCCCGATTTCGGAAGAATGGGTTGGAATGTTGTTGCTTGCTGGCCTGCCTCAAAGCTACAAGCCGATGGTGATGGCGCTACAAAACTCTGGATCGAAGATTACGGGCGACCTGATCAAGACCAAGTTGCTGCAGGAGGATCACGAGCCGACGGAGACCATCGAACCAGCGTTTGCCGTGAAGGGCAAGCCGAGCTACAAGCAGGAGAACATTGGTAAGCCGCAGTCCAAGGGTCCAAAGTGCTATTCCTGTCACAAGTTTGGACACATCGCGCGGGATTGCTGACGACGATGGACGAGATGAAGAGTGAGGACTGGTTCTTCGATTCCGGAGCCACTTGCCATCTCACCCGGACGAAGTCGTTGCTGCGTGACGCTCATCAAGCAGATGGGAAGATGTTCGCCGCAAACAAAGGCGAAATGCAGGTCGTCGCGGAGGGCACTGCCGTGCTACATCCGACCTGTGGAGAAGAGATCGACGTCAACGGAGTGCAGCTGATTCCAGAACTGGTAGTCAATCTACTGTCGGTAGGTAAAATCGTCGATAGTGGTCACACCGTTGTTTTCGGCCAGAAGGGCTGTGAAGTGCTCGATCTCGAGGGCACGTGCATCGCGACTGGAAGTCGCTCGAACGGACTATTCAAGCTGGAACAGGACGTACCCAAGGTGCTGGTGTGTCAGCCGACAACCGTTGAGCTGTACCGGTCATTTGTCAATAAAGAACTTGACCAGATTGCGCAACGGCATGGTGACTGGAGTCCAATTCCTGGAGGCTGATAGTGCTGCTGGCTGCAAAATCTGTCCCATGGGGCGACAGACCAGGCTGCCGTTCAACAAGAGTGGAACCAGAGCGACCGAGGTGCTTGAGTTGGTGCATTCCGATATCTGCGGACCAATGGAGCAGGTATCCATCGGTGGAAGTCGATATTACATCACTTTCATCGACGATCGGACGAGGAAGATGTTCATCTACTTCCTGCGTCACAAATCCGAAGAAGAGGTGACTCGCTGCTTCAAGGACTTTCACAGCATGGCAGAGAGGCAGACAGGACACAAGCTGAAGGTTTTGCGTACGGACAACGGGACGGAGTACAAAAACAAGGGATTCGAGAAGCTCCTGAGTCAGCTGGGGATTCGCCACCAGACCACCGTTGAGTACACACCCGAGCAAAACGGTCTAGCGGAGAGGGCCAACCGGACGATCGTCGAGAAGGCACGTTGCTTGCTATTCGAGGCCAACTTGCCGAAGACGTTTTGAGCGGAAGCAGCTGCTGTTGCCGTGTATTTGATCAACCGATCTCCGTGCACGGGGATTCAGACGACACCAGAAGAAGCCTGGACTGGTCGTAAACCGGATCTGTCCAATTTGCGAGTTTTTGGGACGACAACGATGGCCCATGTCCCGAAACAGAAGCGGCGCAAATGGGATCCGAAGGCGGTTGAATGTATCCTGATCGGGTACGACGAGGAGACGAAGGGCTATCGTCTCTACAACGTGAAATCGAAGCAGATCTTCATGAGCCGGGACGTGACTTTCCTTGATGAAGGATTGGCGGATCGCGACGGAAGGACAACTCTCAAAGCAACCAACGGGCCACAGTCGACGTACGTGAGGTTGGACTTTGAAGAACTTGTTCAAGAACCAGAACCTGTTCAAGAGCCGGAACAGGCTCAAGAGCCGGAACCTGCTCAAGAACCCGAGCAAGTGGAAGAAGAGGAGGCATCCGATACAAGTTCGGACGAGTTCGAGGATGCTGATGACTCCGTGACACTTCCTGCGCTCCCGCCGCGACAATCATCACATCCGCCCCAGTCACAGGCGTTGAGGCGCAGCGGTAGGGAGCGCGCAATTCCTGGCAAGTATAAAGATTTCAATGTCCAGTGCAATGGTAAGCGCTCTTCGCGTGTTTCAGATGCCCCGATGATGGACGGACCGTCCACATCAGCTGCCCGACGAGAGAATGCTGCCAGCACTGCACCCCCGTCGTCATCAAATCAAAGACCAGTTGACGACCAGTTCAACGATAGGGGGTGCCCACCCCACGGCAAGTATTCCCATGTTGATGTCCACGATGGCGATACTGGTTCCGACTGTTCACAGCGCAATCTCGATGACCCGTGTACACACCAAGAAGCATTGACACGTGACGATTCCGACCGCTGGAGACGTGCGATGCAGGAGGAGTACGATGCTCTCATCAGCAACGGGACCTGGGAGATGACTGAACTACCAGCTGATCGGAAGGCGATTCGATGCAAATGGGTCTACAAGACGAAGGTGGACGCTGACGGCAAGGTGGATCGATATAAGGCAAGGCTGGTGATCAAAGGGTACTCTCAGCGAAAGGGGGTGGATTATGAAGAAACGTATTCCCCCGTGGTTCGTCATAGTTCCCTGCGGTACCTCTTTGCGCTCGCTGCCAGGATGAATCTCCAGATCGACCAGATAGATGTGTAACCAGTGTGTCTGTAGTGTTAAATATCGGTGTGAATCGTCGCGTTTTGTATAGTTTTTTGTGTAAATATTGCCAAGAAGACGTTGTGTTTGTCGACGGGGAACGAGGAAGTCTCCCAACAAGGCAGCAACCCGTAGCTGCACGTCCCACACTGTGCGTTGATGCCACTAGTCACCACCAGATGTCGCTAAAGAACATCGCATGGGCGGCCATTGGGGGTGGTGAATGTTCGAAGGATGCAATGACGGGTGATATGAGTTGGCACGTGAAGGTTAAAGGGGGCTTCTGGGAACCACCATCGCGATTGCTGGATCAGAAAGTCCGGTGATCAAGTTGCGAACGGTTGTCCGCAACCAAGTTAGTACCAACCCGCAATACCAGCGTTGGTAGCGTGTCCGTTGGACGGACCAGTGGAACCTGATACCATCAGGACAGCGCCCGGAACTCGCTACGTTCCGAGGAGAGACGAGAGCAGGAGCTACTCGTGTGATTTGGACATCCAGGTAGGAATGTGCCATCCCAGAAGCATCCCAATACGAGCCCCGATCCCCAGCATTAGCAATCTAACCGCCATTTTGTCCCGCGTAGGACCCCTTTGTGTTTCACGGTTCACTTTGTGAACACTTGTGGTTTTCACCCTGGCCGTGCTATTTCCGGACCGGTGAACCACCCTACGAACCGTCAGCGTCCCCGTTTGACACTGTTCGTGCGCCTGGCCGTGACCGTCAACTCCGCGACCCGAAACCCGGACTGTACCGACGGAGTCCTTGGACGCCGTCGAAGCCTGTTGCCCGTTACCAAGCACAGGAAGGACGCGGACGGCAGGCGAGGGTCCTCGAAGGCTGCAGCCGAAGCGTCGGAGGGTCCATCCGACTGACAAAGAGGCCACCCCCATTGGCGAACTGCAGGAGGAGCGTCTACGTCAGCAGGAAGGAGCAGCGACGACGGCAGAGCGGCGATACGGGGCCCCGAGCGAATCAACGGTGCACCGGAAGTGTAAAGGAAGAAAGAAGAAGGACAAGTGAGGTAGGAGATAGTATGTAAGGACGTGGGACGGGAAAGGAGTGCTAGAGGAGAGGAAGGGATCCCTGAATAAACCTGTCGACTGAAACCGGAAATAAACTGTAGTTTCCCTTAGGCAACACAGTGTTTTCTTGGCTTAGGAAATCTCGAGCGTCATGCCGATCCTGAGTGTAATCGTAGAGTACCATCCCGTGTTTAGCTCTACCATACTGGAAGCACAGCTCAGCAACCTCATGTTGTTATAGATGCCATCACCGCGTTCCTCCAAGGTGAGCTGACCGAGGAAATCTATATGGAACAGCCGCCCTGTTTTGACGACCAAGACAAGACGAAAGTTTGCCGACTCAAGAAGGCACTTTACGGCTTGAAGCAGTCCAGCCGCGTGGGAACCTCAAGCTGGATGCTGCGTTGAAGAAGTTTGGTCTCACATGTGCCGACTACGACCCATGCGTATACTACAAGGTCGTCGGAGAGAAGGTTCTGTTTCTGGCGCTGTACGTGGATGACTTGCTGATCTTCAGCAACTGCAAGCGCTGGAGGAAGGAGGTCAAGGATCAGCTTTGTGGTGAATTTCGGATGAAGGATATTGGCCCAGCTAAGCACGTCTTGGGCATTCGTGTTTCAAGGACCAAGGACTCCGTTTCACTGGACCAAGAGGTGTACGTTGAGTCTGTGTTGGCTCGTTTCCAGATGTCCAACTGCAAGCCGGTTGCCACACCGATGAACGCCGCCGAGAATCTGACCAAGTCGATGGGACCAACCGATCCTGAAGAAGCCAAGCGGATGGCGAACGTACCCTACAAGGAGGCAGTGGGCTGCCTGATGTATCTGGGACAGTGCACCCGTCCAGATATATGCCACGCCGTGAACGTTCTGTGCCGCTTCAACGACAACCCCAGAGAAGCACTGGAACGCCGTCAAACACCTGATGCGGTACCTGCGAGGGACATCGAAGTTCAAGTTGACGTATCGAAAGGACGGTAACGGAGACATCAAGGGGTACACGGATGCTGATTGGGCCGCAGACTGCGAGAGCCGGAAGTCTGTAACGGGATACGTATTCATCGCGCAAGGTGGAGCTATTTCGTGGTGCAGCAAACGACAACAAACCGTGGCGTTGTCAACCTGCGAGGCGGAGTACATGGCCTTGTCTGCCACAGTACAGGAAGCTCTGTGGTGGAAACGTCTACGCGCCCGGATCGAGAAGAATGAGGAGATCGTCATCTACTTCGACAACCAGAGCGCCATAGCCGTTTCGAAGAACGGTGGTTTCCACTCCAGAACGAAACACATTGACATTCGTCACCACTTTATACGGGACACACTAGATCGTGGCGATGTCGAGATTACCTATATCAACACCGAAGTGCAGGTAGCCGACGGATTGACCAAGCCTTTACAGAAGCAGAACTGGAGTTACATCGCGTTACATGCTATGGGACTTCAAGATCACTGATTGAGGAGGAGTAATGAAGATCGAAGTAGTCAATGCAATCGGTGATCATTAACTTTAAGTTTTCCGTTCAATAAAACTTCATTCCACATTCAACTTTCCCCACAACCAGTCGTGTTTTCCCTCGCTCTCTCTAGAAACTTAACGACTATCTAGAATCTTAACAACTTTGTTAACTCACACTAAAAAAAGGATACAGCAACAGAGAAGTCGCTGTCGATCAGTTACCTACAAGCTATAAGTAAGTATGAACAGCAACAACATTTAAATATATAGGGAAAATGTGTGATTGACAACACGGTGGCAACGCTCCATCACTTCGATGCGTACTAAATGGTTAGAGAAACCCGGTTGTTTTTCACCCAAGCGACATAGAGTGTTGTATAGGAATCCTGACATACGTGGCATAACTTCGCAGTAAAACGGAAATGAAGATGACTAATTTTGGTTATTTTTTGTCCAATGTTGTTAAACTGTGTTGCCTTTTATTTTTAGCTGACACACCCAGAAAAGAAAAACGTAGTAAAGGAGACACGCTTGGTTTTAAACATGACTTGAAAAGTGAAATTTTCTTTTGTAATCCGAAGTTTAGAATAACCGAAGTGTGAAATGTACCTCCCTTATTAAGCTTTGATGAATTAGAGATAGAAATCCTATTTCAAAAAGATTGAACCAACGGTTTCCGGATGTACCAACTATATTAACAAAAATCACTCATCACAATACATACGAAACAGGGGACATATGGAACTTCCTAATTCACTTTGGCCTCACTGCACTGCAATGAGATTTGGCCTTATTTTTCGGCGCACTCGGCGGCCGTCGGACCATGCGTGGTTTTTTTGTTACATTTCTACATATTTCATTTGTAAACTGACAGTATTATAATTGGATACTAAAGCCCTATGTCAATTTTTATGTACAACGGTAAAAAAACACGATTAAAAACTATTTCTAATCACTTTTTTTTATTTTAATGCAAAAAAAATATTGACAAGATCGATTGATAAACTATATGGTCCCCTTGGAACGAGCTGTCAAGTAGGACCTTTTCTGTCAAGAAGGACCATGAAGCTAATTTTTCAAAATTCAATTAAAAATCCATTTTAAATCCTTTGTGGTCGTTCAAAGGGTCATTGTACTCAGAAAAATAAGCTTTATCGTTATGAGCAATAATATCCCGAATTTAAACTTCATTTTAGGACTCAATTCCCAATTTTCAATGTTTTTTTTGTGTTTGATCTAAAACTTAAATTTATTTTTTGACAAAGTAATTCAGGATAATCCGGAACTCGTTGTGCGCCAGGTGAAATTCAAGAAAATTGCTTCATCCGCGACGTGAGTGGAAGTGCCCAAACCTCCGGCCATTCGGGTAAAGGAATACATTCGCGATACGACCAGCCTAAATTCGGGTGAAGTTTGAACGTCCGGATCTCTAGGAAGACCCCCCGGAAGCTGATCAACCTGCCAAGACTTCTTGGAGCTGCCAGAGAAAAACAACACAGAAAACGGCAGGAACAGAAGATTGAGAAGCAAAGCAACTCAAGAATGAAGCTTCCATGGATTTTCAAAGATGGACTTGAAAAAATAAATGGACAAGATAGAAATGCCCGTCTTTCCTTTTTAATACAAAAGAACACTTTTATTTACACATACATATTGACAATTCAATGAAGACAACCACGCCAACCATATTATATATGCGGTAGGGTGTTCCCTTAGTCGTTCGCTGTGAGCTGTGGATTTCCGGTGCTTGGGGAGGGGAAAGGGGATTATTTTTATCATTAGCGCCAGTATTTGTAGCACTAAAATTCGTGCAAAAAAACTTATGCACGTGGGTGTACAGATTACGGAGTAAAAGATGATCGAATTGTTCACCTAGCGCTCACATTCGATTCCAGGACCAAGTTGCCTGCGGGTCTGGAGATCATACATATATACACATACACCTGAGTTTCTCCCTGTTGACCTAATGGAATTGACCATACCAGGATGCCGGGCTCCTGGAGTGCGATCACTGGCGTTACCAGGCTCTGACAGAAGGAGGGGCTTTGAGTGATTAGCTTATTAGGCGGAACAAAATATATATAAAACTGAATTTGCATTTGCATGCATTCAGAAAAGCTCACTGAATCTACAAACCTTGTGCCTTACACACCAACAATATTGCAATATAATGCAACTGTCTTATTCAAGTTGCTCCAATTAACACTATCTTTTCATCTTTCACAAAACAAAACACAACCAAATCCAAATGATCACAATTCTACAGGCCGTTTTTATCACTGTATAACCTGCACTCTCACTGTCTCTGATAAGAGAAAAGATTGACGTCGTCAGTAGAAAAGCAATCAAATCAACATGGTATGATATATTTGCCAATTTAAAGTTGAACTTTCATTGTTCTCCGCTTCAGCAACAACCCTTAAAAAAAATGTTCAATTTTCAAGCAAATTAGGTTCTTCTTGATGCATTCTTCTAAATGCAAAAGGTCACTTCTAATGAAGCCATGAAAAAAAATCGGCTTGTTATCTGTTGAGAAACTTAGATTTCGACAACGACGGTGTGCTCACAAACAGTCAACAGGAATGGAAGAAGACAGGACACATCAACTAAGGTCCATTTCGTCATGCAAATTTACGTCGTCGGATGGCAGGAATGTTTAGTCACTCATTCATTTATTCCAATTCAACCACGCAAGTTCACGCATTCAGTGTGACTCGTTGACCCCCCCGTCACTTATTGACGGCGTTTTGTGACTTCATCATCATTAGGCAGCGATTTCGGAGCTCACGTGGGTCACTCTCCCAATTACATTGATTACTCTCGTTTGTCACATGTGAGCAGATAAACCTGCACACAAACACTGCTGGCGCAAAAAAAAAAATATACATATATATCGATAATCGGAAGATATTCCTCGCCGAAAGACCTTTAAAGGCCGCCGAATAAATATATACAAGCTTGTTATCACGTCTTGGAAGGAACGTGACCTCGATTTGCAGAACCGAACCGAACCGGCGGCGCCAAAATGAAAACAAAAACACACTCTGCAATTTCAGTTTGCTTTAAAACTTTGTCACCGTGAGAGATCGTCGCGTGTCTTTCCAGCACGATGCCTGAAGGCAGACTGCTAGTCAAACGGTCCAATAGCTGGGACAGAACGACGATGACGAAGAACTTCGTGTAGCCGATTTCAACTTCCTCTTTATTTTTTCAGCGACTGGTGTGCAGTATACCCACATACAGAAGAGAGCTTTTGCGTTTAAAGAATATAATTAGGTTTTACAGCGTGACGTCACGAGCGCACACGCACACACATTTTTATTGAGACACACGTGCAAAAAATGTAAACAGTGCAGCCGAACTGTCAAATTTCTAACCTAAAAACCGAGTCGGCGTAAAACCTAATAGGGTTTTCCCTCACGATGGAGCTTGTAAATTCAACACACCACGACACACTATCAGTGATTCGTGATTATAACGGCACGAATAGTTGTTGGCCGTTTAATTACCGCTGAATCAATATTAGATAGCCAATTGTAAAGATACATATTAAATTGATAAAACTAAATGGTTTGGAAGTCGAGAGAAGGAATAATCAAAACTAACTAAATTCACAAACGTAGTTGACGGCTTCCTTACTTCTTTTTAATATTTTACCCAAGGTTTTTAATGCCGTTATACGCATAATTGTCTTATGTCAGAATACACATTTTTTTGTATGCTAAGTTTCAAGTTTAGGAAGGCTTAATAAATCTAGTTCAGAGACGATTCGTTAATTCGAATAAATGTATTGCTCATTCGAACTGAACAGCACTCGAACGACATAATTCAGTTGTTAATCCAATTAGCGAACCTACTAAGTATTTTGCTCATAAAAAAACTGCTTGAAAAATCGAAAAAAAAATTCTTCTGAATGAACTCTTTGGAAAACAAGTGCACAGAAAACTCGGTTCTCGGTATGGAACACAACTAAGTCTAATATAGAACTAACTAAGACAGGGGTGTCCAAAGTATGGCCCGTGGACCCATTTTGAATGATCATCAAATGGCACTTTTACCATATATTTTTGAAAATGAATGTTTCTGTTTTTTTAGTTGATATAAAAATATTTTCAAACCGATTTCGACCATTTTTAACCCGTTAAAAAGGTTTTGCCTTCCTCACCTCAATGAGGAAAGGCTATAAAATCACTCGAAAAATGAACTTCTTTATTCGACCTCGTAGACCCACCTTCACGTATACCTATCGACTCAGAATCAAATTCTGAACAAATGTCTGTGCGTGTGTCTGGATGTGAGTCCGTGCACCCAAAAATATGCACTCGATTATCTCAGGACTGGCTGAACCGATTTAGACTGTTTTGGTTTCATTCGATCCGTCTTGGGGTCCCACAAGACCCTAGTTAATTTTATGACGTTTTGTAAAGTACTTCAAAAGTTATGCTAAAAAAACGATTTTAACAAAAGTCCGGAAGATTGTAAAAAGGGTGGTTTTTGTAAGAAAACCCGTCATGCTATATATTGTTAGAAAGGTATTTGAAAGACCTTTCCAACGCGTCCAAAAGATTAAAGATCTGACAACCCCATCAAAAGTTATGAGCACTTAAGTGTTATTTATACACTTGTTTGAGGCCGGATCTCAAATATTTTGATGAAAAACTTGCCCGGATCTATTATGCGACCCATCGTTGGATAGGTAATCAAAAGACCTTTCCAACGAGCCCAAAAGATTGAAGATCTGACAACCCTATCAAAAGTTATAAGTACTTTAGTGTTTTCAATACACTTTTTTTGAGGCCTGATCTCAGATATTTTGATAAAAATAAGTGTTGTTTATACGCTGTGTAGTGTATTCACTTTATGAATGTGAGGAAGGCACCAACCACCTAAAGGTGGATTAAGTAACGTTTTTTTTAATTTTGATTAAAAAGTTATTTTTAAGTATGTGTGTGATTTATTCGATTTATTGTGTTTTTAATTGATTTTTAAAAAACTGTCTGAAAACCATCGGTTACACGCAATACGCGAGTTCAATCAAAAACACATAAATTAAAAAACAAATGATTTCCAGTGTTTTACGCGCAACCGCCCAGAATTTATCGACATGTAGAGTAACAAAAACGAGAATTTTGTATTTATTTTCTCCTCCAGCAAAGCGAAATTGTCTACCGTCAGCGAATGAGTTCACGATAAATCCGAAAAGAACGAGGGTGCACTTGGAACGGGTTTTCTTGAGTCAATTTGTACAGGGGATTTGAATTATACGCAACCTTTTTTGCTGCCAACGATGATCACACAGATTAATTCTTCTTTCTTGTTGGGTATTAGTTAATTTTCAAAACTTTCAGATGATCTTTTATAGTAGTTTATGCAACAAGTTGCAAAAAGAGGATTTTTTCAGCACGAGTCGTACATTTATCCAACGAGGTTCACCGAGATGGATAAATACGAAGAGTGCTGAAAAAAACAAGTTTTGCAACGAGTTCCATACAACATTTTTTGCAATTCCGAAAAAACACCCATTGAGTGAAATTTTAAGTCGAATTTTCATGTATTTTGTCAATAAATCGCTTAAATCTAAAAAAATGTTGAAAAGCGTTACTTTTCAAAACAAGTGCTGAAAAGTTCAACTTTTCAGCACCCATTTCAGTGCTGAAAAGTAGAACTTTTCAGCATTTATTTTGAAAAGTGTTGCTATTCGATTCTGTTAATTTTGGTACAGAAAAGTAGGCTATTTCGACGTTCAAGAATGACAGGAAAAGTAAGTAGTTTCACGACGGAATTGCAAAAAATAGTTTTGCAAAATTTTGTAATAATATGCAAATATGGCGTTGGCGTGTACAAACGCCAAGGCGTCATCCATAAAGTATGTCACGCTCTAGGGGGGAGGGGGGGTCTGAGAAAGTGTGACATTGCGTGTTATAAGTATAGGGAAAACGTGACAAAGGGGAGGAGGGGGGGGGTTAATTTTGGCTGATTTTAGCGTGACGTACTTTATGGATGAAGCCCAACATTCTTTGCTTTCTAAGCTAAACTTGTTTTTTAAACTGTGCAAAAATATGTGTACTGGAAACATGTATCATTTATTTACTGAATATAAAGTGAAATAGTCTGGATATCAATTCCTATAGCTTCGAAACCTTGACCTAGTTTTCGTTGCACTGCTGCTGCAGCTACACGGCACAAGAGTACTTTACATTCAGGAAGCATCTTCAAAACGAAAACGCCTATCAATGAATGATATTCTTAAATCTGTACACCAAGCAGCGATTTTTGTTTTCAAAACTGAACAAATCAAGGCCAAAGCGGTCTCCAGCTTAATCACGTCACAAAATGAACCATAATGGTTGTGAAAGACCGCCATCGCAGCCATAAAAAATCTCCTTGTTACATAATTGGAGCACCTGCTGCAGCTGGGATATGCAGGGAAGGTCAATCGATAATGGTTGGGAAAAGAATGTGGCGGCGATGTATTTATAGACAATCCGGATCATTTTTTTGCAAACTTACCCTTCCGATGGTAATGATGGCCCCGTCATCGCCGACGTAGAATCCGGGCCTTCCGGACGGTTGACCAGCGCTGCCGGTGTCCTCGCTGTTGTTGTTACTTCCGCTGCAGCAGTTGGCCTGTTTTAGCCCTTGATAACCCGATTCCAGCTCGGTGTAAGACATTCCGGATTCTTCAAGTTTTCAACTTGAAAGTACGACAAAATCTTCCCTGTCGCCACTTAAAGGGGGCACATTTTTATCGCGCACACTTTTGCTCCGTTGTTGATTAATCGATTTTTTATCTCGTCACAAGCGACCAATTTTGTTTTTCTCGGAAAATTGAAGTGGACTGATTTTCAAATTGATTTTTAGCATAACAATTCGCACATTACCTAGCATATTTTAACATTTCTAGCAAGACCATCAATATAACATCAAGTTCCGCTTTCATGCAGCTTTATTTAAAGAGGACCCCTGTTTCAACGATTTTTTAAAAAAAATTCCTTCGCACAGAATGTCCGACATATTTGATTTGCACCCAGGAAAAAAAACAACACGACTAAAGAAAAAGGATTTGCGTTCGTTGACAGCCGTTGCTGCGTGCCTGACAGGTCAGGGATTTTTTGTTTTGTTTTATTTATATTTACGTTCCTTCTTTCAAAATGAGAAGCTGAAGAATCAAAACAAAAGCGATGAAAATAATTATTGTACACTGTAACTGAAAATCACTATTTGCTGAGTTCGTTTCAGCACTTTTTTGATCAGCAAAGTACGCTTTATGACGTTTTGTGTACCACATCCCAGTCACGATATATGCTAGCAGAGCTGGTTCTGTCAGAATCCTGCTAGAACGGTGGAACATTTCTGCTAGAATGCTGTAAGAATATCCAGCTCTGCAAGAACTCTGTTAGAATCCTGCTAGAACGTCGTGACTGGGATACACCTAGCTCACCTAGAGTTTTTTGAAATGGTCATTAGGCTGGTACAAATATTTTTAAAAGTTTTTGTCACCCCCCCCTTCAAAATTGGCCCGAAAAATCAGGGGGCAAAAAAAATATTTTTACAATAAACTTCAAAATTTTAATGAAAATTCAAGTGCAACCAGCTAAAATCAAATTAAAATACATTCTCCTGCGTTTAAAATCATTTTTAGCATGTTTGGGTTTATTAAAAAAATCTTAAGGTTTTTTGAAAATTTTCGATGCAAAATCTTTTTTTTCGATACAATTTTTGTTTTTGTCAGATCTTAGATTTTTTGAAAACTAATTATTGCAAAACAACTGAACTAGTGTAAAATGCATTTTAAAACACTTTTTTCATTTAAATGTGAAGACTATGGCTTGTTATTTAAATTTTTATATTTTTTTATTTTTTTGCCCCCCCCTTGACCTCGGCCAGGGCCGAGGGACAAAAACTTTTTTAAATATTTGCATCGGCCTTAAACATAAATGATATTATGAAACTTAATACTAGAGTTTTTTAAGCTATTGTGTTTCATATGTTTATTGGACCTACTTAAAAAAATAACTCTAGAATAGCTTTTGGGACCTTTATTAAGACCTTTTCAACGCGTCCAAAACATTGAAGATCTGACAACCCTATTAAAAGTTATAAGCATTTAAATATAATTTTTGCAATTCCGTCGTGAAACTACTTACTTTTCCTGTCATTCTTGAACGACGAAATAGCCTACTTTTCAGTACCAAAAATAACAGAATCGAATAGCAACACTTTTCGAAATAAATGCAGAAAAGTTCTACTTTTCAGCACTGAAATGGGTGCTGAAAAGTTGAACTTATCAGCACTTGTTTCGAAAAGTAACACTTTTCAATATTTTTTTGATTTAAACGATTTATTGACAAAATACATGAGAATTCGACTTAAAATTTCACTCAATGGGTGTTTTTCGAAATTGCAAAAAATGTTGTATGGAACTCGTTGCAAAACTTGATTTTTTCAGCACTCGTCGTATTTATCCAACTCGGTGAACCTCGTTGGATAAATGTACGACTCGTGCTGAAAAAATCCTCTTTTTGCAACTTGTTGCATAAACTACTATTATGCACTTTTGGAGGCCGGGTTTCAGATATTTTGTCAAGTATTTTGTCGAAAACGTTGTCCGGACCTCTCATGCGACCTATCGTTGGATAGGTAATAAAGGTATTTTCAACGAGCACAAATTGGATTGTAGATCTGACTCTATCATAAGTTGTAAGCACCCAAGTAACCATCCAGCACTTGAACCCGGTCACTGTTTGGCCCTTAATGCGCTTTCGCAGCTGCGAGTAAAAGCTAAACAGTTTTTACTTCAGCACTAACAGCTACTGGACCGAGCCAAGTAGCCCAGTGGTAACGCTTCCGCCTCGTAAGCGGTAGATCGGGGTTCAAATCCCGGCTCGGACCAACACAACTGGTGATCTTTTCCCTTCTGGATTCGATTGCTTAGTAAAGGGAAGGTAGTGTATCGTCACAAACTGGACCTTATCACGACACCTTAGGAAGACAACCTATGGAATGTTAACATTAACCTTAACATGTTAACATTAAGTTGAATAATAAACTGTCACTGAATCCGCTTTGTAAATGCCGGCCCCGATACTCTTCACGGGTGTTCCCCTCAGGAACAGGGAAAGATTTACTTTACTTTTTACTAACAGCTACTATCGAGGCTACTATAGTGCTGAATAGTGGCCACTTTTGGACTTTACTCGGTTGGTTAAGTGCTGGCCTCGACAGTTTCTGTCCACCCCTACGGTAAACGTAAAAAAGCGAGAGCAAAAGTGTGTCTATCTCCCTCTTACCCGCCTTTTCCCTACACACTCACAATTCTATTTTTGGTTTGCCCACAGCTGCTTTACCAATTGGGTCCTAAAATTAAGCATAGATTGCTGATATTATTGTTTACAGCGATAAATCTTATTTTTCTGAGTACAATGACCCTTTGTACGACCACAACGAGTTTAAAATGGATTTTTAAATCAATTTTGAAAAATTAACCTCGCGGGCCTTCTTGACAGAAAAGGTTCTACTTGACAGCTCTTTCCAAGGGAACCATAGTTGATCCATCGAAAAAATGTTGTCTTGCCAATATTTTTTTTTGCATTAAAATGAAAAAAAAAAGTGATCAGAAATGGTTTTTTATCGTGTTTTTTTACCGTTGTACATAAAAATTTACATAGGGCTTTAGTACCCAATTAACTTGAAAAATGGGATCAGCGGTTAGTGTATTTTTCGTTTGAGTTTCCGGCTTCCAGTATGTCATGCAGTAAATAACTCAGTTTACACTCAACCCCCGGTGGTTGGTCACTTTTTCGTTTGACACTTTTTTAGTTTGTACCCCGTTGGTTGGTCAAAGTCAAACTAAAAAGTGACGAACTGTCACTTTTTACACAGCGCTCACGCACACTATCAAAACAAACGTTTGGTAGTGTGTGTGAACTCCGTGTAAAAGTGGTGTCAAACTAAAACGTGACCCCGTTCGTTTGACAACAGTTGGTGTCAAACCATCGGGGTTTGAGTGTACTTATTTTGTCGCATAGGACCTTTTGAAAACTTACTCTACATTTCATTATGCCAGATTATGCCAAACATCAGATTTGCCGATTTTTTTTTATCTTAAGTTTATTATACGAAACACACCGTGTGCTGGTTTACGATTTTCGATTTTTTTTAATAAAATTTCGAACAAGGGAACATCAGCTAATCACGCAACATTCCACAAGTTTTTTTTCATCAAAAGCAGACAAAAAGAAAGTCCGTTGCTTGGTTGCTTAGCAACGCAAAAACAAATAAAAGCTATTTTTCCTCTGTTTTTCACAAAATTTAGTCACTAATTTTAGTTAAAATGACTTCCTACTTCGTTTCCCAGTTTAAGATAAACGGAGTTCCTATCCTTCCTCCGGCGGTGAGCATTAAATTTCGCGTGCCAGAAAAAAATCTTGATTCTTTATCACAATATTTTTGTCTAAACAGATGACGCCGGAAGTGATTGCCGAAGTGGCAGAGTACCGCCGTCGGGCTGTCAAAGTGGAAAATCGCGTGCGAGAGTTCAAAGCGGCAAAAGCCGCCAGTTTAGCAATTCCGGACAGCCCCCCTCAAACAGCTGTGGCCAAAAGCGACGAATCTCCCGCGCGGTCCAACCGTCGAAATTCCTTCACGCTGGAGGCTCCCAGTCCTGGTTTGCCCAGTCTGCCTCACTTTGGCTCGCCGGTTCATGAACCATTGAAGGCAGAGCCGGCCGGAGCGGAATGTTCGGACGAATCTCCTAGACCACGGATCATCCGGTCCAACTCGTACACGCTGGAAAGTCCTAGCCCGCTGCTGATGCAACACATCCAAAACGAAAGTTTGAACATCAAAATGTCCTCGTCGATGAGTGAAATCCGGCGAGAGGAACCAACGATGACGGTGGTGGGCAAGTCCCACGTGAAGCGTTTGAAATTCGAGGGAGGTGTTGATCAGCAGCAGCCGGTAAGGAAAAAGTCACCCAAAGGATCGGGAGGCGATAAGCCCAAGTGGGCATCCACGAAAAAGGTGGCCATCAAATCTGTGACACCGGTGAAGAAGCTCAAAAGTCCGTACGAATCGACGTCGGCAACGAAACTCAAATTTATGAGTAAAAGAAGCGGAAAACCAGCTAGAGAGGAAAATATCGATTGCTTTTTATTAGTTTTTGTTTAGAGACAGTTTCCAGTAGAATTCTCAAACATCGGTATGGACTCTAATTTCGACTTTCTATCGAATATTTGGAGAATTTCGTTCTGGAACTTGCCTTAACTTTTTTAAGTTGAACTAGATTCAAGCTTGAAATTAATTATCATTATGCTATCTCTTGCAGACGGTACCGGTGAATTCCGCGCTCGAAATTGAGCCACAATACTCCACAACTTCATGGCCAAATAGTGACTGCCAGCTACACGTTCAAAAAATCCAGACCGAGCACCAGCAACGCAAGGCCGCGCTTTTGAAACGCCAACAAGAGGAGCAACTTGCCTTGCAGGAAAGATTCCGAGTCCAACAGGAAGAGCTCATGACGATGCTTCTAGATTCCGAGGCAGTTCTCGATGAAATTCACACTTCCACACCACTTCCAACAAGCCCGAACGAATCGACCGTTGAGAACGATGAAGATTCGCCTGCGCTGCAGTCCTTTCGCAAGTTAAATATTAGCACGAAGCAGTTTAGTCACAGCAACCAATCACAATCCAGCATCGACAACTTGTCCTCCAGCCAAACGCTTCTTTTTTCATCCAACGCAAGCCGAACGAACAGCGATTTTGAAGATTCCAACGAACTGTTCAAAACATGCAACAACGACACGAACGACATCAACGGTAACATTCAGTTGGAAGGCATTCGAAGCTATGCGGAAACGATTAAGAAAACGCTCCTCGATCGTGACCTTTGCGAACTGACTCAGTTTGATCGTCTTGGCGAACCCGGTGATTTGGTGCGCCGTCAGGCAGCGTCCGTTATCAACGCGTACGCTCGAGGCTACCTCACCAGACGCCTTTTCCAAACGGAACGCGTCCAGAAGGTGATACAGGTGATTCGCGACACGCTCCTCTTCATACTGGACCTGCACCACGAAAGTACGGGCCGGCAGCAGATTCGTAGTCCAGCGGATTTACAGCTGAAGCGTACGCTGCTTCACCAGCTTACTTCTGCTTGCTATCAGCTGCACGAGATCTTTTTCGGAATACCGGTTTGCAAAAGAATGGAAATTATACGCGCCGATCGGGAGAATCTGCGGCGCAAGCTGGAGAATCGACCATGGACGGCCAGTTCGGAGCGATCGATTCGGTCAGGATCTTCCAGCAAGTCGCAAAAACAAAACAGCTTCCGAAAGCTGCAAAAGTGTTCATTGTAAGTATTCTTATTGACACATTTTATGGAACGTGTGTGTGTTTTTTTTTTGTTTGCCTTCCTCCTTTCTAATAATGATCAGAAAGTATGCAACAGTTGAAAGATTCAGTTTGGATAGATCTCAGGAAATTTTCTGGAACATCCCTTAGTCCTTTTTGCAGCTTCTACATCGGCCCTCCAGCTGCGGGTCCTCAATCACGAGCAGTTCGAACATTCTCATGCTGCTCCGGGACACATCAGGCCTAACAGATTCTCTGGACATCTTGTGGTAAACACCTTCAACCACAAAACATGCAGGTTTCTCCAAAAACAAAACTATTGCGGCATTTACAAACCGTTGGAAAAGTCTGTGCCAAACCTAACCAGATTCCTTGATAGCCCGGCTTGAAAGTTCTTTTGCGAATAAAAGCTAACGAACCTCGTTAAGGCTAGTATGCAGATCGGAAGGAAAGGGGTCAAGAAACAGCTTTTCGAACAGCAGAACAAAGGAGAGGGAGCGATTTCTTGGGGCTTTTCTTCACCCTCTCTGACATGCCTGCGCTGCCGCTGCTGCCCATTTGTTTTTTTTCTTGACCGGTTCCTTCCGAAGTGTTGGACCGATCCACAAATTTGTCTTTTTTTCGACGAAATTCAAGTGAAACCCCCAGAACTCGATATTTATTCACTACGACGCGTTGGTTTTAGTCTTTATCGTCACTTTTAACATATTTTTTGCAATTCCGTCGTGAAACTACTTACTTTTCCTGTCATTCTTGAACGACGAAATAGCCTACTTTTCTGTACCAAAAATAACAGAATCGAATAGCAACACTTTTCAAAATAAATGCTGAAAAGTTCTACTTTTCAGCACTGAAATGGGTGCTTAAAAGTTGAACTTTTCTTTTCTTGTTTTGTTTGGAAAGTAACACTTTTCAACATTGTTTTGATTTAAACGATTTATTGACAAATACATGAAAATTTGACTTAAAATTTCACTCAATGGGTGTTTTTCGAAATTGCAAAAAATGTTGTATGGAACTCGTTGCAAAACTTGATTTTTTCAGCACTCGTCGTATTTATCCAACTCGGTGAACCTCGTTGGATAAATGTACGACTCGTGCTGTAAAAATCCTCTTTTCGCAACTTGTTGCATAAACTACTATTATGGACCGAAACAACCAAAAAAAACTACTAAAAGATTGGGAGTGAAAATAATGTCCGACCTTTCACTAGCAGTGCTGCCAGTATTCCTCCGCATTTTATGGATTTGAAACGTTGACCAATTTTCTTTTCGTTTAGGTACTCGGTGAACATTGAAGGTACTCAATCGTTGGACAATAACAACGGTCCTGAAGAAGACAACGAATCGCTGCGCCATCAGCCAACACAACCACAAGTGCCTGAGTTTCAACCGAGATCGTTCCGTCCATCACCGGTCATTGCGGAATCGCCACTTAATCTGTCGGACAACCTCACCAAAGCGGTCGTGACTCGGCTGGTAAACCAGGTCAAAAGTGCTGCCGCAAACCAACAGCTGCGACCCAAAACTACGGGAGCGACCAATCGCACCAAAAACAACACCTCTTGGGAACAACGTCATTTTTAACAAGCCATTTTACTCTTCTCAAAGTTAGCGTTTATTGCATTCTTTATACAACATTAGATAAAAATACGTACGACAGGGGCCAGTTGGCAAACGATACATGAGAATAAACTTGTTGCAAACGTGAGTCACAAATCGGTTGTAATTTCATGATTAAAACGAAAGGAAAATAACCTATTTTTGTTGATTCTTGTACGGGTTCATGTGCTTGAGCTGTTCCGGATCGTAACGGACTCGGATCGGGGGCATCGCCGGGGTCATTTCGATAATGGCATCATCGACTAAAACCGGTGGTTGACACTGCTGAGAATGATTTGCGAGCTTGTTGTTGATGGGAACTCGCGAAACCAGGTGCCGCGGAATAAAGTCTTGCTCCTTGAAGTCAAAGTAGTGCTCACGTTTATAGCCTTGGACAGTTTTGAGCAGCGGAAGAACTGGCCGTCCCTTGGCCTTTGCGTCCGAGACCAGCTCGTCGGCGTACTTGAGAAAATGCTTGTTTTCTTTCTCCGCGTCATCCTTCACAAACTGCAGCTCAAGTCGCGTGTCAGCCGCTTTTTTGTCGCGAGCTTCTTTTTCATCTGCCTGATCGAGCAACAGCTTGCGCTTAACGTTGGTATCGATCGTCTTCGCAGTGACCTTGCGGCGATCAAAGCCAAAGGTAACGTCCAGGTTCTTCAAACGATCGGCCATTTCCTTACGCTCAAGCTCGGCCTGTTCGGCTTCTTTCTGCTTTTTCCACTCCATTTCCGTCAGATGAGCTTGGATGCGAGCGAATTTTGCTTGTCTCAGCTGTTCTATGCGTTCACGTTCCTTTGCCAGAGCTTCCGCTTCCTTCTCCTTTATCACTTTGTCGCGAATTTGCGCTTCCTCTGCGTACATATGTTCCTGTTTCTCAACGCTGTCCTTAAGCAGATGTGTGTTGTCGCGGAATTTGTGCTTGTTCACGTGGATCTCCTTGCGTTTTTCTGCAATCGTCTTTTGGCCCTCGTTGTAAATCTGGTTCAGAGTGTCTTCAATTGCGGACTCGCGCTTGAGTCTCTCCTCACGTTCTTGAGCCATCCGCATCGACTCGATTGCCAACTTCCTGCGTGCTTCCTTGTTTCGCTCAAACATACTCTTTTCCTGCTCCAACTGTCGGTTGATGTCGTCCTGAAGTGCTTGATGTTGCTTTCGCTCTTGGTCCACCATAAAATTTCGCTGGCGCCGTTGTTCCTCGCGATCTTGTTCGATCTTTTGCTTCAACTCCTTCTTGTAGCCATCGAATCGCCTACGGTCCTCGATGTGTCGCTCAGCGTGAGACATTAACCACCGGTTTGCCTGGGCAATGTCCTGTTGGTCAAGTTGTTTCCTGGAAAAAAATGGGGATCATTTGTTTAAACTTGTTGACACCGTAACGGCATTTTTTTTGCAGAGTAAATGAAAATTAGAGTTTCCTTAAACCCGAAATAAGTATGGTTATCTCAGCATTCATTGCGTACATATATTCGAACAGGTGAACTAAGAGGAACTTTAACTAGATTTCTTATAACTGGCAACGCTGCGGAAACAGCACGTGTGAACGCAACTCCATCTAGTAGTCCTACCTGCGTGCTTCTTGTAGCGCCTCCTGTTCCGTCCGAAATTTCCGCTGCTGCTCACGAGCCTTCAAAACCTCGCAAAGTTTGGCCGTACTTTCCAGAACGCGTGGTCCTTCCTTTTCCTTCTGGATCATTTCCTCTGCCTTTTGAATCAACTGTTTCCGTTGAACCTCATCCGCCACTTGCAATTCACGGTAGTGTTTTTCGTCTGAGGAATTTAAGATAAAAAAAAGTAAAAACGTGGTGATTAACGGGCATCGATAACGTCCCCATGGCAGCAGTCCTGACCGCTACGGTCAAACACAGACGCGAACCTTCAGTCACTCGTTCCAGCTGTTTTCGCACCCGCTCCGCTTCCTTCTTCTCGCGTATGTTCTGCACCGTGTTTTCCCACTTCCGGGTCATCGCCTGGGACTCCTCCTTCAGGTACTGCTTGTGCCGGGACAGCGAGACTGTATGGGCCGTTTCAGGGCGCCGACTTGGACCACCGGTGGCAGTGGACAGCAGCTGTTTCCACTTGTTCGCAGTCAGCACCAGTGCCTTTTGGGAGCCGCCGCCACAATTTGCCGGTGAGCCATTCGCCGGAACAAATCTCGGAGTGTCCGCTTTGGGTTCCACTGGAGGAAACAGTTCCTTGATCATTTTCGAACCGAAAAAATGCGATAGAGTCCGCGTCGTAAGAAAATTTTCACCAGAATGAGAGTGCTACAAAAATTTCCAACGATTGCTTCGATTTCACGGCAAACAGAACGTACCTCCGATGCCATCGCCATGGCAACGACGACGCGCAAAAAGGAACCTTTTTGAAAGCTACCGCGCCACAATTTGCAGCCACGTGGTGGGGGAGCGTGTAGTTATTACGAAACTTGGAAATTCAGAACATTACAGAACAGACGATCATGACATGACCGTAAAATTCAATTTGCCGCATGACATGGTTCAAAAATGAAATGATGAGTTTTTTATCGCGATTATAATTATTATCATACAAGCCTTATCCGGCAAACTTTGTTGTGCCTTTTTTGTTTCTTGACGTTTTTAGATTTTTGCCTAAAAAATATATAGTTTTTTTTTTAATATTTGATATGATTTTAAGTAACTTTCTCCATACAAATTGCCGATGCTCCGGAATCGGTTCCAGAGTGGCCAAAGTGTCAATTAGTTAGCGTAAGAACCTTCTTTGGGCTTATACGAACCCAACGCAACAAAAAGCACCTCGATCCGACGCTCCGTATTGAACTGATTCGCGTTTGAACAAAACCGTCGATTTTTTTTATATACAGTATATGTAAAAAAAGTATTTACACCCCTTGGGCACTATGCACATTTTGTGATGAAACATGTAAAAAATTTAAAGTTTGACAGGAACCTAGTACTACGTTTTGTTCAGAAACTCATGCCAAACATTTTGTTACAAAAAGCTCATGAAAAGATGATTTCTATAAAAAGTTATATAACAAATACTATTACGAAAATAAAAAAGGTGCAAAAAAAGTTTGTACACCTTTCGAAAAATTAACATAAATAATGTTATTTGTTGACAAATCACCATAAATCCAGTCTCCCAACTCCAAATAGGCATCCTTGACTGATTAAAAAAATAATTTGGATTGAATATAAAGTTTACTAACTATGTACGAGTGAGGACCGGTTGGACGGCCGGAAATTAAACACGACGGATTAAAACTAAAAACTCCTTCCTTTATTCGTCCGATCACGTTGCGTGTTTCCAAAAGACTAATTGTTTACACTTTTTTAGCGCGCGCTCAATGACGCGCCAACGAACTGTCAACCTGCCCAGGGGTGTTCATCATCAAAGGGGTGAGTGGGGTCGGTTGACCGGAACATACTCCCCCACCTTGAGGCAGCAATGCCTCAACCGATCTCCTAGGTAGACCCGGTACACCGACCGCATTGCTGTACTGGTGACGTCCGGCCAGCTCCTATCGAATTCGATAACAGCTTTCCCTTTTGCAATGGCGCCTCCGGCCGCGCTTGATTCCCGGAAGTAACCCATCCGAAGATGGTGTTCTGCGCCACTGGAACACCGTCGTTGTCTTTGACTTGCCCTGGTTGGAGAAGGGCAAGAAAGGCGTCTGCTCCCAAAATTAAGTCGATGGCTCCCGGCCGATGGTACGCCGGATCAGCAAGAGAACCCTTTAACTGCTTGTTCAAGAGTTTTGGATGCATCTCACACTGCTGTGTCGGTAAGGCTGTAGTAAGGTTCCCAACAACGTAGGCGCTTGTTTGTAGAACTGCTGCGTCTGAAAACCGGTTTGAAATCACGAGCTTCACCAATCCGTTTGCGGTTCCGGCTGCCCGATCGCCCATGCCAGTGACTTCAATCTTATCGTTCGATCGAGGTGTGTGGAGTGATACACCCTATTGCGATGTATGTGAGCGCACTCCATTGAATCGAGTCGAATAGGCCCCTCGTACGACGGGCTTGACGCAGCCATGCACTGACAGCGCATGGACGCAGCCACACGAACGGTGCGGTGACAGCTGACAAAGCAGGTCCAGCTCCCGTCCTCTTTACTCGTGGGACGCTCGGTCGGATCGGATGTGAGTCCGCACGGATTCTCCCGGCGGGCGATTTCCCGAGTGGGTTTATAGACTCACACATTGGCGACCGTGACGGAGTTAGAATTTTATTTTCAACTTCTAAGAACCGTCGGGAAATCGCCTGCCGACGTGTTTTTTGGTGCAGATTTGTTTGTTTGTTTTGGTGCTGGTGATTGAAAAAAAAGAGACTTTCTTTTGGAGGAAGTATTGAAGTGAGGAAAGGGACTCAGCAAAGGCGCGAGCGTGTGAGTGTTCGGTGGGTGAGTAAAGTGAAACCGAGTTTGACAGAAAGGAATATGATTGAATCGCGTTGGGCACGGAGGTCAAATGGGCCTGCCGTGGGAAATAGCCTGGAAGGCCGCGATTGTAGGAACATTTTGTCGCGTTGGGCACGGTGGGTCAGATTGGCCCGCCGTGGTAAATAGCCTGGAAGGCCGCGATTGTTCCAAGAAAAAAAGTCGCGTTGGGCACGGAGGTCAAATGGGCCTGCCGTGGAAAATAGCCTGGAAGGCCGCGATTGGAGGAACATTTTGTCGCGTTGGGCACGGTGGGTCAGATTGGCCCGCCGTGGTAAATAGCCTGGAAGGCCGCGATTGTTCCAAGAAAAAATGAATCGCGATGGGCACGGAGGTCAGATGGGCCTGCTGTGGAAAATAGCCTGGAAGGCCGCGATTGGAGGAATATTTTGTCGCGTTGGGCACGGTGGGTCAGATTGGCCCGCCGTGGTAAATAGCCTGAAAGGCCGCGATTGTTCCAAGAAAAAAAGAGTCGCGTTGGGCACGGAGGTCAAATGGGCCTGCCGTGGAAAATAGCCTGGAAGGCCGCGATTGGAGGAACATTTTGTCGCGTTGGGCACGGTGGGTCAGATTAGCCCGCCATGGTAAATAGCCTGGAAGGCCGCGATTGTTCCAAGGAAAAAAGAGTCGCGTTGGGCACGGAGGTCAGATGGGCCTGCCGTGGAAAATAGCCTGGAAGGCCGCGATTGGTGGAACGTTTTGTCGCGTTGGGCACGGTGGGTCAGATTGGCCCGCCGTGGTAAATAGCCTGGAAGGCCGCGATTGTTCCAAGGAAAAAAGAGTCGCGTTGGGCACGGAGGTCAGATGGGTCTGCCGTGGGAAATAGCCTGGAAGGCCGCGATTGGTGGAACGTTTTGTCGCGTTGGGCACGGTGGGTCAGATTGGCCCGCCGTGGTAAATAGCCTGGAAGGCCGCGATTGTTCCAAGGAAAAAAGAGTCGCGTTGGGCACGGAGGTCAGATGGGCCTGCCGTGGGAAATAGCCTGGAAGGCCGCGATTAGAGGAACATTTTGTCGCGTTGGGCACGGTGGGTCAGATTGGCCCGCCGTGGTAAATAGCCTGGAAGGCCGCGATTGTTCCAAGGAAAAAAGAGTCGCGTTGGGCACGGAGGTCAGATGGGCCTGCCGTGGGAAATAGCCTGGAAGGCCGCGATTGGTGGAACGTTTTGTCGCGTTGGGCACGGTGGGTCAGATTGGCCCGCCGTGGTAAATAGCCTGGAAGGCCGCGATTGTTCCAAGAAAAAATTAATCGCGATGGGCACGGAGGTCAGATGGGCCTGCCGTAGAAAATAGCCTGGAAGGCCGCGATTTGTGGAACATTTTGTCACGGTGGGTCAGATTGGCCCGCCGTGGTAAATAGCCTGGAAGGCCGCGTTTGGTCCAATGAAAACATGGCTTCAAATGCTGCGATTTGCGTTACTGAAATCGCTAGATGTATGGTAGGTCAGTCTGTCTAGCCGTAGTTTAGAAAATGGTGGTTCAGACTGACTCTCTGTGGTTGAAAAGTTTGAAATGGGCAAAAGGGCAGAGGTGTAGGTGTAGGTGTGAGCGGTGATTTGTTTAAGGTAAATTTATGTTAAAAAAAAAGATGCAAGAAATATTGATAAGTTTTAAGGATTTTAGGAATTTCTGTATGTAGTGCTGTGTTTGCCGGAATGTAGGTCATTAAAGAGAGTGAAAAATAAGACTTGAATCATTTGGTAGTGTAATGAAAGCAACTCCAAAACTTAATAATGATAAAGTAGGTTATATGCCAGTATGGTTTACAGAAACCAAGATAGAAAAAGAGAGGTAGAGATAGATAGAAAGGGAGATAGAAAGAAATAGAGATAGATAGAAAGAGAGATAGATAGAAATAGAGAGAGATAGAAAGAGAGATGTATAGATATATGTAGATAGATAGATAGGTAGATAGATAGATAGATAGATAGATAGATAGATAGATAGATAGATAGATAGATAGATAGATAGATAGATAGATAGATAGATAGATAGATAGATAGGTAGATAGATAGATAGATAGATAGATAGATAGATAGATAGAGAGAGAGAGAGAGAGAGAGAGAGAGAGAGAGAGAGAGAGAGAGAGAGAGAGAGAGAGAGAGAGAGAGAGAGAGAGAGAGAGAGAGAGAGAGAGAGAGAGAGAGAGAGAGAGAGATAGACAGAAAATCACGAAAATCACGAAAATAACAATCATTACTTAGAAAAAGAAAATTAGCTAATTTCAAATGGTGCTTTACTCAAAGCTGAGATGGACTAACAGTGGGCTGCAGTTTAGTTCGATGCATTAAGTGATATGCTTGTTAGACATTCTAACGTATCCTTCTTTTCTTTCATCAATGTTGGCAATGGATCCGAACGTTACTGGGGATTTGGTTTTTTGGTTTTAATGAAAACTTTTGCAGATTGCATAGGAATGCCGTTATGTAGTCGTGGCATTTATTTCATAGTTCAATTGTTTCAACAATATTTTTTATGGAGAAGAGGAGAGATGTGTGGAGTGATACACCCTATTGCGATGTATGTGAGCGCACTCCATTGAATCGAGTCGAATAGGCCCCTCGTACGACGGGCTTGACGCAGCCATGCACTGACAGCGCATGGACGCAGCCACACGAACGGTGCGGTGACAGCTGACAAAGCAGGTCCAGCTCCCGTCCTCTTTACTCGTGGGACGCTCGGTCGGATCGGATGTGAGTCCGCACGGATTCTCCCGGCGGGCGATTTCCCGAGTGGGTTTATAGACTCACACACGAGGGAGTCCGAGTTTGTTGTAACAAGTCTCCGAGATCAAGGATGCTTCGGAGCCGGAATCGATCAGGGTCCGCACTGGGAGAAGACTACCGTCGTTTTTGCGAATGCGGATAACTGCAGTAGGCAAAACGAGTGCTTTCCGCGGCACCTCCACAGGAATCTGTACATCCGTCGACCGTGGTGGTTGGGAGCTTGGATTCGGGATGGGCGTGATGAATTGCTTCTGCAGTTTTCTCTGTGGACATAACAGCGAATGATGCCGTTGCCCGCAGCCCACGGTGCGGCACACTGACTTTGAACTGCATCCCTTGGCCATGTGGGATGGCCCCAAACAGTTATAGCACAATCTCGCCTGCATCACTAGTTTCCGTTTGTATTTTATGTCCATCTTCTTGAACTCATCACATCGATAGACCGGATGTTCCTTAGAACATTTCGCGCACTTTTCTGCTGCTATCGCCAAGTGTAGCGACTGCACTGTCTTGTTGTTCACTGCTTGCATCTCTGTTTCCGTCTTTGTCACTTGAGGAGTCGCCTTCATCGAAAATGCCGCGCACGTCTCTAGGGCATCGCATCTGCTGTTCAAGAACTTCAGAAAGTCGTCCACAGAAGGGTTTTCCACATGAACAATCTGTTGTGCCCACAACAAGCGCGTCTCTTCGTCCAGTTTGTCCAGCAACAGATGGATGAGCCATGGATCCCGTGCGTTGAACTCATCTCCCAGAACGTTGAGTTGACGTAGCACCTCATCGGATGTTGTGACAAGCTTGCGAAGTCCGCCAGTAGATGCTGTGATGACTCCCGGTTGATCTACGAATTCCCGGACAAGGGAGAACACTGTGAACTTTTTCTTGTCGTAGTAGTTCGTGAGCGCAGCCCAAGCCTCCTCGTAGTGGGCATCGGAGATAGGATACGAGTTGACCAGGAGCTTCGCGTACCCGTCGACATATGAAACTAGATATTTCATTTTCAGCGAAGCCTCCAAGTCGGTCCGGTTATGAATTGTCGTCACATAGATGTTCTTGAAGGAAATCCAATTCTTCCGTTCTCCGTTGAACATCGGCACGTCAATCGCCGGAAGTCGCACTTCCGGTACTTGATCCCAAGGGGTAGGACAGTGAGTAATTTTGAGACATTTTGAAAATTTTTGAGTCAGATTGAGCCACTCTCGTTACTCAAAATTGTTAAGTTTTTCACGAACGACGTAACCCGCTTTGACACTGACGTTTGGATCGACATTTGTCACCGAGCATGGTTGACAAAAACATAAAGAGCAGAAAACGTGTTTCGGCGGCCCAAAGTTTTAAATTTTGTGTAAAATTGGTCCATGCAAAAACTTCATCCTTTTTCCCTTTCGATTTCCCCTTGGGGGTCAGTGCGTAGGACCAAAAATTTGACCGCCCGTGAGCAAGCACATTGGAGTGTTGCAATGAGCCATGTTCCGACGAAAACGACCAAGATTGAAAAAAGGCTGGCGGCGGATACACGGGTTCAGGAAATTGAAGTTGGGCCCAAGTGGTGGCAAGTACGTGATGCAAAAGTCGGCTTGAGTTTGTGAGTTTTGAATGACCGCGACTTTAAGAGCTTCCCGCAGAGTCAGATCACCACAACAACAAAAAGGTTCCGAAGGAAAAGGTGCTCTAAGAACAAAAGATCAAATGGTTCCAAAAATTGCACTCGACATGCTGCAGTTTGAGATTATTAGCAAGACGGAAACACTCAACATAGCCCCATGATTGCGACCCTGAAAGATGTTGAGGACAGGGAAGTTTCTCTTTAGGGGACAAAGATTTGCGGCGGAAATTTACATCTAGGACGCCGAGGACGAAGGTGCGATTTCGTCGATCATCAGCAAGTCCATCCGGAACTGGGGTTCCAATCCATGAAAATGCATCTCGCGAAGAAAAGTCTGATTCGAAGAAGATTATCTACACCAAGTCGGTCATATCAAAGGTGACCCTCACCCCAAAGGGCAAACAAACTAATTTCGAGCTGTATGTTTTAGGGCATGCCTTTTGTTGTATTGGTCTGAGAAAATTTAGTCAACATATAATTGGTCTAGTTTTGTTTATCATTTATTGCATTACTCTATTCTCCGTACCCCGTTGCGCTCCTCCTCCAATCTCGCTGGAGTCTTGTCCCACCATCACCATCCCACCTCACGAATCTTCCACGCAGGTTCCAGTCACCGAAATCTGGCTTGATTTTTTTCGTTTGCTGTAGAAAAGAAATACAAGCGGCTTGAAAACCTCCCGGAATTTGGGGAGAATATTTTTTGGGATATTGAGCTGGAGCAGATTAAAGGTCATCTCATCCACACAAGAACCGTACGAGGTGTTCTTTAGCAGGAAGATTCAGTTGTTGAAGGGGACGGTGCATGTCTTCTGATAATCCGCCACCCGCACATCGCAAGTTCCAGGTTCTCCTTCTGCGCATCTAACAGATCTACCATATCATGGAACATGGCAGCTTTTTTTTATAGATTAGCAATTTTGTCGTCTTTGGACGCATGTCGCAATCCCAGCCAAGTGCAATTTTTATATTTAGCACAAAAAACTGCAACCAAAATCAACTAATTTCGTTATCTTTTCTGAGGCTTACTGTTTGTAAACATTTCAACGATTTCAACTGTCAAAATGAGCATTCGAAAATTCCGTAACCTGTCTTCAAATTACTCAGGAGAAAAATTGAGTAACTTTGAGTAAGATTGAGTAACATTGAGAAATTGAGTCACTCAGTTACTCACTGTCCTACCCCTTGCTTGATCCCCTGCTACGTGTGCCAATCGCTGGTTCTCCATCATCGCACGCTGAGTAATCATCAATAATCGCATCGCTTCGCGCAACTCACTGTAGTTTCCGTCAACCACCGTGCGGCCACATGTCGAAGAACCAGTTTCTTCTGGATTTTTGTCCGCGATGTACTTCTCCAAGAGGTTCCTCGCTGGATAATACGCCTGATTAAATTCCTCCCGGTGGTCATGCACTGAGGCAATGCTTTCAGGATTCTCCTGTTCCTGCTCAATGTTGTCCTGTGTCTGCCGGAACTTCCCGGCGAGCGCTTTGAGCTGTTCCAGCCGATCCGTCGCTTCGACGAAGAACGCCTTCCGTTCGCCAAGCACTTCGGCTGCCAGCAGCTCCCGTTTCACCAGCGCAAGTTGCGCGTTTCGGACCCGTTCCAGTTTATCCATGTTCACTGGTTCCAAAACTATCCGGACTAGAAGGACCAAATGTACGAGTGAGGACCGGTTGGACGGCCGGAAATTAAACACGACGGATTAAAACTAAAAACTCCTTCCTTTATTCGTCCGATCACGTTGCGTGTTTCCAAAAGACTAATTGTTTACACTTTTTTAGCGCGCGCTCAATGACGCGCCAACGAACTGTCAACCTGCCCAGGGGTGTTCATCATCAAAGGGGTGAGTGGGGTCGGTTGACCGGAACAAACTACTTAGTATAAAAGTTTATATAACTCTGGAAATTCTATATAAAACTTATCTAAACTTAATTTTGCAAACTTTTAATTCAACTAAATGTCAATATATTACCATAGAATTGCTAAATAAACATTTTGGAGTGGGTATAACACCGTTTTGGGGGTATTTGTATCGATAGAATAGATTTTTCGTTGGAATTTCGTACCAACCCGGAATTACGTCGTAGGAAAATCCGCCGGCATCCGAACCGGTCCACGATTCACAAGTCAACCTATGTGGAATCGGAAAGGGCATAAAATTTCCGATCTTTTGATACCCATACATCTAGGTTTTCTTTAAAACCTACGTTTTTAAATACCTGGGCAAAAAGTAAGTTTGATCCACGAGAACAAAAATTACGAAATTCCATACATTTTTGGCAGGTTGCTCAAACGAAACCATAACAACGTTTTTGCTTAGGTATTTAAAAACGTGGGTTTTATAGAAAACCTGGATGTATGGGTATCAAAAGATCGGAAATTTTATGCCCTTTCTGATGCCACATAGGTTGACTTGTGAATTGAGGACCGGTTCAGATGCCGGCGGATTTTCCGACGACGTAATTCCGGGTTGGTACGAAATTCCAACGAAAAATCTATTCTATCGATACAAATACCCCCAAAACGGTGTTATACCCACTCCAAAATGTTTATTTAGCAATTCTATGGTAATTAATTGACATTTATTTGAATTAAAAGTTTGCAAAATTAAATTTAGATAAGTTTTATATAGAATTTCCAGAGTTATATAAACTTTTATACTAAGTAGTTAGTAAACTTTATATTCAATCCAAATTATTTTTTTAATCAGTCAAGGATGCCTATTTGGAGTTGGGAGACTGGATTTATGGTGATTTGTCAACAAATAACATTATTTATGTTAACTTTTCGAAAGGTGTACAAACTTTGTTTGCACCTTTTTTATTTTCGTAATAGTATTTGTTATATAACTTTTTATAGAAATCATCTTTTCATGAGCTTTTTTTAGCAAAATGTTTGGCATGACTTTCTGAACAAAACGTAGTACTAGGTTCCTGTCAAACTTTAAATTTTTTACATGTTTCATCACAAAATGTGCATAGTGCCCAAGGGGTGTAAATACTTTTTTTACATACTGTAGATTTATTATATATATAGATTTTTTATATACTAGATATTATATATATATTATACAAATGGTTATATTGGAGTTATTTGCTTGCGTTGATTTTTTTGCCTTTTTTTCTGGTGAAATTCAATGGAAAAGTTGGTGGTCGCGGTGAAAAAGTTCCAGGGGAAGTTTAGGAACACGACCTTCTGGATTTTCCGAAAAGTTGCATGGTGATCTAGATGGTGATACAACGGCTTAACAATGTGGAACCCAAGCCTATTGCAGAAATCGTAGTTGCTTCCCGGATTCCAAAAACAAACAAATATTTTGGCAAGGATTTCCCAGCAGAACCAACTTTTCGGCTAATGGTGATTTTGAACTGGTGCACTGCCACGGATAATCGTTGGGTCCTTCGACGACGTTCGTGTCTTGGTTGGCTGTTTCAAGACTACGACGGAAGCTCGTCGGGTCGCAAGTTAATCAAATCGGACAACACCTTAAGGTCGTAGAAGGTGTCTTTCACTTTTAGGGCAATGACTGTCAACGATGGTTCTGAATTCAGGGTCCAGAAATAGTAAATTGAAAAATAATCACGATACGTAAAATGCTTCTACAAACAACACAAAGAAAACCATTTTTTTGTTTGAAACATTCTGAATCAATATTCGAATGTTTTTCTAAAACAAACATGGCCGCCAAATGGCCGATCTGAAATGATGCCTTCCAGCGCCTCAATGGGTTACATCAGGGCCCCGGTGATGGCCTGATATGAGCTACCGAACAACATTGGCAATATGGCGTCGTTTGTTTACAAACACAAGATTGTTTGTTGACGAACCGAAAAATTTACTTTTTTGGTAAAAAAAATTATAACCATTGTGAAATAACATTAAGTCTTCCAAAACCGACAAAATTTCGTAAAATTCTAGACCAGAATTTGTTTTATTATTATTTTTCAGTTTAAACCTCTTTCATCGCGATTCTGATCAAGATTGCACATCAAATCATCGTGCCTTTAGTGTATCTTTATTGTTTACATCGATTCGCTGTAGATTCGTGTTTGAATTTTGAAATTTAGCATAAAATAAAATAAGTTGCAGAATTTCCAACTTCAGCCATGTGCAACAATTTCCACATCACCCATGTGGGAAACCGATAATGGGGCAATTCATGCGTTCCAAACTGTCAAAATTCCAAAACGTCATTGCCAATCTTCGGTTCGCTGCTTTTGTTCGTGTTTGAAGTTTCGGGCCGAGACTCTGGAAGAATGCGTGCAGAAAAAATGCTTCTTTTCGCTTCTGAGTGTAGTGTTGCCAGCGTTCATTTCAGTTCCCTTTTTGCTCCAGCTTTGGTTGGCTGTCTCTCGGTCGCAAAATTTCCAAAGCTCCGTCGGGATCATCTTCGGTGCGGTGGTCATTGGTCAACTTTTATTTCGTAAATTAGCGTCGATTCGTGTCCCATCCGGGGTTGAAAACGTCACCAAGTGTGGGCATCGGGTTTCCGGTCGAGCCCGTGATGGATTTGCGCTGAAAAAGTAAACTTTCTTTCGATTTTACGTATAAAATTTGTAGTGTGCGACAAACAACGCTTCCGAAGCGGCTGGCGGCGGTGGCTGCGGAACGCGCGAGTAAGAAGAACCTTCTGTCTGTGTGTGAGAGTGCGTGTTAGTCCCGTTCTTTTTCCTACTCGGTCCCTTTTGTCGGCGGTGGCGAGCCGGATTTGGGTTCAACGACGACGTTTAATCCGATCTCTGCTCTTTTTCTTCATTTGAATGCATCAGCGGGACGGTTCCGGTATGTCGGTGTCGTCGATGCTAACGCGCATCAAACACTATCTGGAAGGTCGGAAGCGTAAAAGGTAAGAAGATCTCAGAGAACTATTCTCGGAACTACCCTCGGTCCACTTTCTACAACAACCTAGCCTTCTATGCTGGTCGCTTCGCAAGCATAGGTACCTTTTTTGCAAAGTGACGGTGCGGCAACTGAAAACCCGAAAATTTCCCTTTTAATTTTTTGGTCTCTTTTGCCTTTTTTTGACAGCAGCAGCGACGATCCGTCAGACGCACCACTAACAACTTTCCCCAAATATCGTCGAGTCGCGGAAGAGCAGCAGCAGCAGGTTCCCAGGTTCATTTCGACCCCGTTGAGTAATGGTGAGTAAGAGACAGGGATAATCTGTATTTTGAAAGGAACCGGTTTAAATACAAAAGTAAAAAAAAACATTAGTGAAGAAGTGCCGTATTATTTAGGGTCAATGTTGATGTGCAAAAATGCAAGTCAGAAGGTAATTATTACATATTATGTTTACCTATTTGAGTAAACTATCATGAGACAAACAAAGCTGAAAAGATTAAGATTTATATTTTTATAATATAAGGTTTTCTCAAATCAGTTATTAAATCTAAATTTCCATCTAAATAAATCTACACTAGCCTTCAATCTAAAAAAATAAAACAAATTTGACCTTCAAATCGCCAACTTTCATCTCGATTTTCTTTATCGGTGGTTCTCTAAACAGTACAAAATTTTTGCAATCATTTGAAAAGGTTATTGGATTTTGTTAAGTTTAATAAAAATTAGTTTTTTTTTCTATAAGGGCAGGGAAGCAGAATGGACCGCCTTAGTAAAAATGCATCGAAAACCTTACATACAAATTTATGAATTGAGTGTAGTAGGCTTATGCTTTGGAATGTTGCATTAAGTGCTGTATACTTGGTTGATAAAAATTTTCAGCTTAAACTATGTTTGATGCACTTTAACAGAATGTGTTGATTCGACTACTCTGCTAGGGTGCGGGGCAGAATGGGCCACCATAGAAAACAAGCCATTTCGTCTAATACAATGTTGATGGGTGATAAGAAATGACTCAAGGGACCTTTCCAACAGAGTTTACATGAAGTTTGATCATTTTTACTGCCGTTCTACGCATAATTGTCTCATGTCATTTTTGGACCATTCTGACTTTTTAGCTTTTTTAAGTTTAGTTTGACGTATACTTTAGAAAAAAAAACCCCATCAAATCTGGTAATTTGTTCGGAAAAACTGTAAAAACAACACCAAGTCTGTTTGTCCATTGTTCCAATTCTACGCAAAATTGACCCACCAAGTATTTTCTGTCACGGAATCAATAGTTTTACGAAGCATTGTATTTTGTTTACCTGCTGTATTACAAGGGGACAATTACTAAGAGTGATACACTGCTAACTGGGACTATTAGGGACATATAGAACGAGCAGGGACCCACGGGACAATTATGCGTATAAACACAAAAATCGGTCGAAAAATTTCAATCGCGTTTTTCTCAGTTGCACTTTTTCGAACATGGGACAATTATGCGTAGAACGGCAATATAAAAACAGTTACTTAACAAAACAAACGTTTTTGAAAATAATGTAAATACAGTAGTTGTTCGGTAACTGGGCGTTGTTTAACTGGGCTGATTTTTAACTGGGCGCTTAAAAAGCAGACAAACGTCAAAAAACCAAAATAAACCGACATGACCGAGGGGTTAGGGAGCGTTCTTTTATTACGTAACGCAAAATTTGGGATATTTGACCCCCCTCCCTCGTAACAAATCGTAACAGATGAGCGATACCCCCTACTCCCCCTGTAACGCGTAACACAAGGTCTTTTTGCAAATTTTTATAAGTGCCATCTATAAGCACGAGGACACTTTTTAATTTTAACATACGCTTTCTATCTCCCAGATTTGCATTCCAAGCCCGGAGCCGGTGACGATAGGTTAAAGTATTCGCACTCGTACATACGTAAACCAATGGCGGCGGAATCATCCAGCAGCAGTGGTGGTGCCGGCCAGCAGCAGCAACGGCAGAGTGCGTACTTTGGCGGTGTTACTGCCGGTAAGACCCGGCTCGAGTTTGCCGACATTGAGTTCTCCGACGATGACGATGATTTGGACTGGATCAACCACCAGATTGGCAGCCGGACATCGTCCGCTAAGGGCCAGGGACAGAAGAGCAACGTACAGCCACTGCGGTGTCCTCCGCCGTTGGCCAAACTTAAAACCTTTTCAACTCCGGTTCCGTCACTCTTTCCCATTCGGTCGCAGCTGGTTGTCAACGGGAACGCAGGACACTCTGACCGATCATCGCAGGACACTTTTAAAAAGCCGTTCATATTCAAGTCCAAACAGCAGCAGCAGCCGCAGTCAACGAAACGCAACTCAATTATTGTCCAAAACTACAACCAGGACGAGGTGAACAAGTACCGTGCCCTGCTGAAGCGTTTATTGCCAAATCTATACTCGCCGGATGAGCCTACCGCAGCGGGGGCGGCTTCCCGAAAGGACTCTCTTCTCTCCGCTCACCACGACGAGTTCAACCTGTCCTCGTCGACGGCGTTGAATGCTAGCCACCATCAGCAACAGTCGTCGTCGCGTGCTGGATCGCTGATTCGACGGTCCATCCCGGTGATCGACCTTTCGCTAGAGGAGAGCGATGCCGAGGGTCGGAAGAAGCGCACAAGCCTGTTCACCACCGTCGATCTGTCGCAGTACGACGTAGCAGCGGGACAGCAGGATGAGACGGTGTAAGTACATATTGCTTTTTGTTTTTCAAAACCATTTAGGGGCAGGGGGGGCAGAATGGACCGCCTAAGCAAAATGCGCCAAAAACCATAGAAAAACATGAAAACTTTTGAATTCAGTGTAGTAGGCTTATGCTTTGGGATGTTCCCTTCAATTTTGTATACTTGGTTGATGAAAATTTTTAGCTTAAAACTATTTTTGAGCCACTTTAAAAAAAATGTTTTTTCGACTACTTTTCCAAGGTGCGGGGCAGAATGGGCCACCCTGCGGGGCAGAATGGGCCACCTTAGAAAACAAGCCATTTCGTCTAATACAACGTTGAAGGGAGAAAAGAAATGACTTAAGGTACCTTTCTAACATAGTTTCCATGAAGTTGCACCACTTTTATAAAAATAGTCACTTACCAAAACAAACATTTTTGAAAATAGTGTTAATATGTTGAAATAAGACACTATTTTTACAAATAAGCGTCAAAACAACTGAAAAATCAACTATTGTTGCATTAAAGGTGATTTGTGAAGCTACCAGGAGTGAAATAATCCATTTAATCAAAATTTCATAACTTTTGATTGTTTTTATAAGGCAGGAAAAAGGTGGTCCATTCTGCCCCCAAGTGGATTTTAATTTAACACTTCCACCACCAAGCCTCTAAATGATTTGAAGGTTCCGTTGTTGTTTGTATACCTTGGTAGTAACATCTAGTAACGTTATAAGCATTGAGCAAACTTTTTTAAACAATCCAACTTTTCAGAAAGCTTATTTAAAAACCTCGAAATAAACAACATTTGCGTAGTTTTGTCTATAAATTTACATTTTTGCTCATATTTCGAAAAATACAATGAATTCAAACGTCGTTTTCGGTATGGTGATGTTATTTGACGTCTTTTATAAGACCCTTGCCTTACAATTGGTCTAAATCCATTCTAAAGCCCAAAACCAAGGGTGGCCCATTCTGCCCCCATGGGCCATTCTGCCCCCCCTGCCCCTATTTGATATGAAATACAAAACATGTCTCGGTTACAGTCTGGCAACGCCGCCCATCGATCCAGTCAACACGTTACGGGAAAAGCTCGAAACGAACAGTAAATTCTCCGAGGACGTGGTGGAAAATGTTCAGCGGAAGTACAGCAAAACCTCCGACCATCGGAAGAGCCTCATCGAGCAAGAACGGGAAAAGTAAGTTGAGATAACCAGAATCGCTCGCCCCTTTCTCAAGGCGACCCCCCCATTCTCTTTCCCTCTTACACCGTCGGAACAGAATCGACGTTCGGCACCGGCTACAACAACCAAGTAAACGTTTCAATCCCGATTTCAGTTTAAAAGAGTTGCAGCGAAACACCCAACAGTATGAGGGTTCGTTCGAACGCAAGCTGGGCGACTTTATGCTCAAGTTCGACACGATCGTGCTCGACGAAGAGGAAAGCGAAGAGGAGGAAGAAGCTTACCCGGAGCTGACGGAGGAGCACCAGGGCGTAATCAAGCGCGCCCTGTACGGCGGACCACGAACGGATGTGAGTCAATGGAGATTTTATTGCGAGCGTAGGGATTCTAACGCTTGAACTTATTTTCCCTCAGGTTGTCATGAGCAAGTTCAACATCAGCATCACTCGTAACGATCTGGCCACGTTGATCGGCGATAACTGGCTAAACGACGAGGTCATCAACTTTTATATGAATTTATTGATGGAACGTAGCGAGCAACGGGCGGATGACGGAGTGCCCCGCGTGTACGCCATGAACACGTTCTTCATCCCGAAGCTACTGTCGGCGGGCCACTCGGGTCTCAAACGGTGGACCCGCAAGGTGGACATCTTCACGTACGACATCATCCCGGTGCCGGTGCACGTTGGCCGTGTTCACTGGTGTATGGCCATCATCGACCTTAAAAACAAAGCGATACGCTACTACGACTCGATGGGCACGCCCAACAATCCGGTACTGAATGCGCTCGAGCAGTACCTGCGGGACGAATCGCTGGACAAGCGGAAGAAACCGTTCGACACTAGCGACTTCCAGAAGCAAAACATGCACGAATGTCCGCGGCAAATGAACGGCAGCGATTGTGGGGTGTTCAGCTGTATGTTTGCCGAGCACGAAGCCCGAGGCCGTGAAATCGGGTTTTGCCAACAGCACATGCCGTATTTCCGCCAGAAAATGATTTACGAAATTTCCCAGGGACGATTGCTGACTTAAGGTAAAGAAGGAAAATCTCGATATTCAGTTTGATACGAAAGTCGAAACAAATACAAGTCGCTCCGAAATCAAACTACTGCGAAATAGTTTACACTAAGCTTAATCTACATGATGATTATAAACAAACAAGAAACCATCAACCCCATTATTTTGTTCGTTTTCAAGAAAGCTCTCCGAAAATAGTGCTGTATCCCGACACAGTTCTCAAGCACAGATTTTTGTTTCTGTAGAAAAAAAGTACAAGATGGTTTGTCAGCGACATAACCGAAAGACATAGGACAAAACAATTTTAATGGGATTGCTGATGTTTTTCAATTGTTAGTGAAATGGAGAATCAGATTATTCAGATATGTTTTGAATGTCCCCCGGGCCCCGGGGGAACATTCTGCCGAAATGGCTATTTGGGCCGTTAATTTTTCATGAGAACCGCCACATCATGGCGACTTCCACCGTTCCGCTTGGTTTCCTTCTGCTGCTGGTGGATCCTCCTTTCTGGTTTTGTTGGTCCTCTTCTGTTGGCTGCTGCTGCTCCGTGCCCCGCGCCAGCACGACGTGCACGGTTCGAGTGCTTGTTCCAAAATGACTGGCGTTTGCGAAATTTGCTGCTTAAAAAGGGGCGCGAATGCATACACTCGCTTTAATTGGTCATCTGCCCGATTTGTACTGAAAACATTACTCATTTTGATTGCATGGTTTAAGCGCTTTATTTATGTTCAGTCAAACTTATTATGTAATAAAACGATAGCTTAAGTCTTCCCCTTTCGACTGGTGGTTGAATCTTCTGGATTAATCGATTGGGGGGAAATATATAGGCGTTTGAAATATGATTTTTTTTTCGCACGCTTGATGCTTTGGATCGAATTTCTGAACTGGCCCCCAATATAGTAAGTTATTATTCACACAAGATTATCAATTGTGATTTTAGAAAGCAAGACTCTCCCTCACCCTAAGCAAAGTAAGCAAAAAACGAAAGAAGAAACAATAGAAGGTATGCGCAAGTTACAGATTCAATCTTGTGTTCAGCTTTATTGAACATGGTACATTAGGGTGGAATCGAAAATTGGTTTCTTCAGCAACACATTTTGTGGGTCCCTTTTAGGGTCCCAAACAAGCTCCCAAAATTTGGGAGTGATTGGTTAAGCCCACAATTGGCGCAAACCGAAAGAAATTTGTATGGAAACTACTATGGGAAAACTTGCATTTTCACATTTTTGAAATTACAAAATTCATGTTTTATTATTTTATGAAACTAACACCGTAGAAGTATAGCCCTCGATGTCCTTAACAACTCTTTCGAAGACAGTATGGTGCTAACTTCCTTCTAACAAAAGTTACAGAGCGTTCAAGAGAGTCATTTCGGAATACTCGGTAAAAATCATACAAATCATAATCATACCAAGTCAAGTGGAAACTTACTTAAACTATAATATATTTGAGGAATTGGGGTGCAATTTAACTAAATAATGTCTTCTGAACATTTCTTCATAACGATTTTACGTAAGGCTCATCCAAATATAAGATCAATCGTGTTTATTTTGTATTTCATGGTTCCTTCAGCAATGTTGGCAGAAAATGCGAGTTTCACTGATTATTTCAATACACTACTTTTGAAAACTCTGTATCTTTTTTGTGACGCAGTTTAGCACCATACTGTCTTCGGAAGAGTTGTTCAGGACATTCAGGGCTATCCCAAATTTTGGGAGGTTGTTTGGGACCCTAAAAGGAACCCAAAAAATGTGTTGCTGATTGGATTTTTATCATTTTATATTTTTCCATATAACTAGATTCCACCCTAATGGTACATCTTGCAGCAGTGGTACGCATGTGTTTGAAACAGCTGCCGAGTGCATTGGCAGGAACTAATTGATAATGAAATAAAATATCTAAAATGAAAAGCAACAAATTGTTTCTTTTTAATTCTGAATATTTTGACGTATCTGAAAGAATCCAACATACCTAGTAATCTCAAGTGTTATTCCACGTGAGTGTCTCAAAAAATCAACACGATAAATTCACATACTTTTCCTTTGACCCACACACATGTTTCATGTCAATTTGATGTGATAATCATTTGAAATCAGCTGATCGTTAGCGAAAAACCTAGGCTTTCATCCATTTTTCGCATGATGTTCACTTTAGATTCAAATGAATTTCACGTAGATTTGCCCCATTCGGCATTTCTTTTGATATTGACGTTGAAATTTTGTCTGTTTTGTATGACTTAAAGTTTTCAACATTAGCCGGCGAAAGATGCATATCTTTCAAAGGTGCTCAATTATATAATTATTTGATTGTCAAAGCGTATCAATATTTAAAAACAAATTGCTCTCTTTTTTGAATGAACCCTCTGTTATTGAACACATCCTTAAATTCATGAGTATTCATGAACCAAGCCGTACTCTTAGACATTCACAACTTTTTAGAATAACTGCATACACGACAAATTATTTAAAAAATTCGCCATTAAATCAAATGATGCGCTTTTATAATGAAAATTCACAGTACATACATTTCGACATGTCTAAACCGGAACTACGAAAAAATCTGTACAATAGAAATAATATCTAGTATGTAAGAAAATTGTAAGTAGTCTACATAAGCTTGACGAATAAACAATAAATAATAAATCTTTTGATTTTCTTGTTACATAGTAGACTATTTTGTTTTCCAATCTTTTTTTTTCTTTTTTTCTTTTTTTTTCACTTTTGCTTCCTTCTAAAACTCAGTTTAAAAAGTTAGTTTTCCGACACCATTATCTTTATTCTATAATTTTGTCTTTATCGCCATAATCTATGCACTTTTTTTATATCATTTCAGATTTCTCTTGCCAGGATCAACCAAACTCTAGAACAAACTCCTTCACAGGAGTTCACCAATGGAGTTTGACCGGATATTTAAAAGTTTACACACTAAAATTTATTGTATATTGTATTAAAACGATGTAGGTTTTTGATGCTACTGCTTTGGTGGCTTTTCCTACCGAATAAAAAATCAATCAATCAATCAATAGTACACAATGGTTATAGAAATATTTCCAAAAAAGTAAATTTTTCGGTTCGTCCACAAAAAAATCACATGTTTGTAAACAAACGACGCCATATTGCCAATGTAGTTCGGTAGCTAATATCAGGCCATCGCCGAGGCCCTGCATTCTTCAGTTTTCTTCTACACCCTTACCAAAAATCATGTTTTCTGAGTTCAATATTCCGCTTTTCATACGATTTTTTGAGTTCAGGTACCATAAAAATGGGATCGCAGTAAGTCGGGCGTGTGGGCAGACGTGTTTTTTTTCTCCTGTCGTTTTTTTTCGATCAGTTTTGGCCTGTACAACGGTAAAAAACACGATCAAAAACAATTTCTAATCACTTTTTATTTTTTTTTATTTTAAAGGCTAATATGGAGATCGGAAGGAAAGGGGTCAAGAAACAGCTTTACGAACAGCAGAACAAAGGAGAGGGAGCGTTTTCTTGGGGCTTTTCTTCACCCTATCTGGCCTGCTTTCGCTGCCGCTGCTACCCATTTGATTTTTTTCTTGACCGGTTCCTTAGCCCGGATCAAAAAAAATAAAATTGCTCAAATCAAAAAGTATATGAGATTGCCCGAAAGAGTACTCAAAATGGGGCCTCCAGCCCAAATTTCAGCCCATTTGGTTGAAAATTGGGTTGTACATAAAAATTGACGTAGGGCTTTAGTACCCAATTGATAAACGTCATTGAAGAAACGTCAATCCAAAATTTATCAATTCGATAAGAAAATAGTCAATTTGATAAATTATAATAATCAAATCAAAAATTTCATTTATCGAAATGAAAATTTTATTTGTCATCATTTGCAGTCGGTTCTTCCAGGATTTTTATTTCAAATCAAACAAAAATAAGTTGCATAATGAACTGAATTTATTTCAAGATTTATTTACACTAATCTATTGACTTCGGTTGAGGACATATCTCTTGCTCATGCCAAAGTGGTCCAAAACGTGGTCCAGAAGCGATGTGGTGGTCTCCAAATAAAATACCAGAAGTTGTCGCGTGATTTTCCCAGACCTGTAGGAGCGTTTGAACAAAATGTCCCAATTTCTCATATTGTGAAAGCAGACAAAAATCAAAATACGAGCACAATCTGTCAAAGCTGTTGCGCTATAGGCTGATGTACACGCTAATGAAAAACCACTACATTTTTGTTCAGCGCAACAGTTTTTTTCGCGCAACAGAAGTGATGCGCACTTCGGTTTGGTGCAGCGCGCATAATAGTAATTCCCATGTAAACTTTAACCCTGATGCGCGCAGCCAGTTTACAACCAAATGAGCTGATATTTGACATGAAAGTCTCTATGGGCATGCCCTACAAGGGGAACCATACTAAAACTTGATCCGAGAACTTTTTAAAAAACGTGCCCACCCTAGTATATATAGTAAGATGGCCACGGCCCTCTGAAAATTTTGGCTCGTGCCTCGACTCGATTCGTCCGAGCCACGTAGCCCAGTGGTAACGCTTCCGCCTTGTAAGCGGTAGATCGGGGTTCAAATCCCGGCTCGGACCAACATAACTGGTGATCTTTTCCCTTCTGGATTCGATTGCTTAGTAAAGGGAAGGTAGTGTATCGTCAACTGGACCTTATGAACGACACCTTAGGAAGACGACCTACACTGAACAAAAATGACCCTTTTAAATCAAGTGTTCTACCCTTGATCTGACCCTGCTATATGTAGTGTCCTAGATTTCCTGTGCTCACTCCGATTGTCACCGATGGCCTTCAGCCCGTCCGCCCGCTAACCATCGGTTCGCGTCGTCGTTCCCTGTCCGCTCCGGCCGGTGGCTTTCTCTTGACTAAATAACCACGCGCTCTTAAGTCAGAATCGAACACAAAGGCTTGCACGCAAGGTGTGATGCAAACGCAATATGCATGCAAGGTGTGGTGAAATATAAATACAAGTTCGGTGACTTGCATCGCATAGGACCCTACACCCCCATCTTACCTTAATAAAAAACAAATAACTGTCAAATCTACAGATGACTCTATTCTTGAACGTACCTTCAAAAATATAACATTATCACACTCTCCACGAACTTGCTTCAGGGATATATTGTAAAACTAAATAAAGAAGACTATAACAAAGGACTATAATAGTTTGGCAAGAAATAAGGGCAATACTCTTGGCAATACTAACAACTTATAAACTATTCTTCACATTTCCTTTCAATTCAAAATCTAATAAGCAAACAAACAGTCATTGTAATCCTGTACACTTCTCTCCAACACGATTTTTTTTATGTTAAATTCTTTGACTACCTTCAAGCAAAATCCAGCTCGAATTAATCCTTTTTTTATGCTCTACTTCAGTCACGACGGGCTCGTAGATGTCTATGAGATGTCTCGTTGGCAAAACTAAATTAGCCAAAAGTTCATTACCGATAGATGTCTAGTAAATGTCTCGATAAACGTCCGATGCGGGCAGCATTTTGACTAGGACGTTTAAACTAAATTCATTAAAGAGTTTGTCTAAAATCGGAGTACGAATGTCACAAAAAGTGACGTTCTACGTTCTTCTCTCAACCAAATCATTAACCAACAAAACATGATTGGAAGAATTAAACTGCCAAAACGATCATGTCTCTCAAATCATTAAGAAACCTAACCAAACCATAAAAAAATCTTTTCATTGGCAACTATTATCGATAGCAATATAGTTAACTCTCCAGAGATTTTTTTTCTATTTTGATATTGACCGTTTTGCCCAAAAAGACACGCGGCAAACCAGCCTCGAATGGCGAGCCGCACTTTCGACAAATGCGCGTTTCAAATCCCATACCGCGCGTTTTGTTTTTACTTCGTGATTTTCTGCTTCTGTGAAATAGAAAAAGCATCTGGCAACAATGTCTACGGCACATTCTGAAATGTCGTGTACAGGGAAACGGAAAATACACTCAAATATTGCATTCATTATTGCATTCATAATCAAGTCACGGCATGTATCAATGACGCAAAACTAGTTAACAAAACCATAGCTAAACATAATTGTTAGCCAGCTGTCTGTAAACTCTCGTATCAGAAGCACTTCCTCAGTTGACAAGCTGAAACTTTTTTTTTATTTCAAATCACGTTGGGCTAACCGTCTAGCATAAGCATAAGCATTAATGTGATGTATAGTGGTTGTGAGAAGAATCTACAATCTGTCAAACAATCTGTGGGCTTCAAAACAATCTATGCATTGCATCTTCTACAATAAACAACTATAATCACTAGAAGTCAAAATCAATTTTCCAAACAACATTCCACGCGTGAACTTCGGTTACTCACACAAAAGACACTAAATGTGTGTTGCTTCCACTGATCCTTCACATTCACTGATATTACAATTGTTCATCCTTCTCGAGCTTGTTCACGAAAAGTTACCAAAACCTTCATCCCCTTCACAAAATAAGTGTTGAAACTTCAGTACTCAGTTGTTCCAACTGTTGCAACATCTATTCCGTTATTCATTCGCACATTCTACATAAATTTGGCAAAATTTGTTCACAAATCCTGAGTTACTGCATATAGTCGTTACATTTGTTAAGATCAAAATCACATATCATAACATGCTCGCCGCATCTCATTTATTTCTAATTCAGCAAGAGCTCCTTCAATAATTGTAACCTTATTTTTATTGAACCTTCATCGTGCCATTTTAATCACATTATAGACCTCCTGCTCTGTGCTGCGAAGCTTGTCAGCCAACTTGTAACGGCATACTTGCCTTTAACTGTTTACATTGCTAAATGCTTGACTCATCAACCTTTATTAAATTTACAACAACACCAATTCATAGAACCATTCCGCTAACATAAACAGCATAACGCTTCTCATCCTCTCTAACGTTTTTTTTTGACCTATCATGCTTTAAAAACGACTGTTATGGCAAATAACGTTAACTGTTTCAAGCTCGGTGTCGAGTGCAGTTCATCATTCTACGCTGCAATCTTGTCTTTGAACGTGTCATTTCTACATGACTCCTTTTCAGAAACTCTACTATCTCCACAATAACTAGTGAAACAATCAAACTCTTTCTAGATGTGTAATGGTGCTTTCCCTAGTGCTTTCCACAACAGTTAGAACTTTTAAACTCTCTGGAATACCCGCTGCACATAATTCAGCATTACAACACCCCATTTTTTTTAGTTCATAAGTGACGTCACTATGTTGCCATCTATGTAACAAACAACTCTAACATTGACATCTGCATGGAAGAAGTTCTCACACATCGAGCCCTCCAGGCTTGCATGAAATACTATATTATATTTATTGGTTTTAAATGGCTTTTCTTTCTTTAATCAATGCATGTTTGCATGTAATAGAAATGGATTTCGATTTGTTTTTATGTAAGGAAGATGTTGCGAAATGAAATGTCTTTTATTTTCTATCAACCTGGCGTGTAAAAATTTTGTTATTTTTTTCTTCCTGGTCGGGATCGGTTTGTTCGCCACCACTGCTTCCTGGGAGGTTTCTCAGCGTCGGCGAGTGAAGCACCGGTGCCGGCGGAGATGGAGGCCCCATGGGGAATCTTCTTGTTGATGCAGAACCGCGGTGGTTCGAATCAAACTGTCCCTTGACCAGTCGAATGACGCATATCATGGCCCCTGAGTTGAATGCATCCAAATCTTGTTTATCACTGGCACCGCATACCTGGTACGGCATCTGCAGCTCTTTCGCATCCTTCCTGTGAATCATACAAAATACATCCAAAAATCAAAACAAACCCCAAAAAAAATCTCTCCCCACTCACCAAATGGGTCCGGAAAGGAACTTTATCATCAAAGTTGGCTACTGCCCGGGAGACCGAGCCCTTCCGCTGGCCATACGGAGCCCGAGCCCGAGGACACAGCCTTATGGTGATGCTCATCTTCGCGGTCACAAACCGGGCAGGCAATTTTCTGGAACATGGCGGCAGCGAACTCAAGCGGTCTGCGAAAAACGAACACACCGGACCTCCAAAACTTTCAAATGAGGAAACGAAGCAAATTCCGACGAAGCTGTCGCGAAACTGGATTTCAAATCAAAACAAGATCAATTTCAAGTGTTTTGCTCATTACTTTGAATAGTTCAGCACAGTGGGGAAAATTCATGAGCAAAACACTTGAAAAGTTTGAGCCACCCAAATGAAAATAAGGTGTCAAAAAATACCAAAAAGTCAATCGCCAAAACACTTGAATTTAATAATGGATTGGATTGAAATTTAAACACAAACAAATTAGATCTAAGATGCGGATTAATTGAATCATTCAAGTGTTTGGGCACTTGGAAAAAAAGGGTGGCGTATTTTCAGTGTATGGAATGTTAACATTAACCTTAACATGTTAACATTGAGTTGATTAATTGACTGCCACTGAATCCGCTTTGTTTCGGCTGCCGATCCCGATGATGCTATGAGACGCGGGTTCGATTCCCGCCTTATCCACTGAGCTTCTATCGGATGGTGAAGTAAAACGTCGGTCCCGGTTTCTCCTGTCTCGTCAGAGGCGCTGGAGCAGAAATCCCACGTTAGAGGAAGGCCATGCCCCGGGGGGCGTAGTGCCAATAGTTTCGTTTTTTGAATCCGCTTTGTAAATGCCGGCCCCGATACTCTTCATAGGTGTTCCCCTCAGGAACTGGGAAAGATTTACTTTTTTTTCGACTCGATTCATTTTTCAGTGGGGACGATGGTGGTGCAAAATTTGCACAAATTTCCTGAATAAGTTCAAATATTGTGGTGTGAATTTGAGCTTTAGCGCTGGTGGTAAGAAAAAAGAAAGGAAACAGTTAGGTTTTACGAAATTAATGCAGATTGAGTTTTTTTTTTATTTTCATAAGAGCAAATACGGTCGAGAGGGCTCAAGCTGGCTGAGCAAAAATGGAGCATAACATTTCAAAAGGGCACATAACTTTTGTAAACAATAGTGTATCCCTTTCACTCAAATGACAGTTTACATAAGGTGTGAAAGGGACACACTCTGGTTTAAAAAAGTTATGTGCCCTAATGAAATGTCAAGCACGAAATGATCCAAGATGATCAATTACTTCTCGATCCGGCAGCAGGCCGATCCGTAGCCCGTCCTTGATATCCGTTGTGAATCTCGAGACGCTCCGCTTGCAACCTTTTAATCGGTCTTATGCTGGTCCACATTCTTCAACGCAGCGTAATAGTACACACAAAAAAATATTACCGTAATGACAAAAGTAACTTATTTTTGATTTAAAAAGTTGCTAAAAGTAGCTTGAGGGAAAGTTTTTTTCATGATTAAAATATGAAAACTTTTACTGGTAAAGTTTTTGAAAATCTCCTTACTAACTGATTTAAAAGTCTTAACTTTTAATACGACTGTAGAATTTCTTTCATTTTGACGTTCTCGTGTAACCATGTACGACTAAGTTCCAAATGTAAACAAACACTTTGGTGGGTCCGGTG